>NW_022995743.1:10127113-10418942 GCF_900245975.1 Drosophila guanche | reverse complement strand
AACAGATGCCTACACGAGGGTACGTTCCCATCGAGGTGGAAGAGGCAACGGCTCCTTTTGCTGTCCAAGCCGGGCAAGCCGCCGGGTGAGGCATCCTCGTACAGGCCCATCTGCCTCCTGGACACGATAGGGAAGGTCTTTGAGAAGGTGATCGCCACGAGGCTGAGCGCAGCCATCGAAGCAGCAGGCGGCCTATCCCCGGAGCAATACGGGTTCAGGAAGGGGAAGTCGACGCTGGACGCCATCTCCAAGGTGGTCAAAACGGCAGAGGAAGCATGCGCTGGCTCCAGATGGAGAGGAGGATCCAAATCCTACTGTCTCGTGGTGACACTTGACATAAGGAACGCCTTTAACTCGGCAGATTGGAGCCGCACGCTAGAGGCCCTACAGCGGTTCAACATCCCTGGTTACCTACAGAGGATAGCGCGTAGCTACTTCAGCGACAGGGTGCTGACGTACGAGACCAGTATGGGTTCCAGGGCATACAAAGTCTCAGCCGGAGTCCCTCAAGGCTCCGTTTTGGGACCCCTGCTCTGGAACGCCATGTACGACGGAGTCCTGAGACTCCCGATGCCAGCCAACACCAGCATGGTGGGGTTTGCGGATGACGTCGCCATAGTAGTGGTGGCCAAGCACCTTGCCGCAGTGGAGGAGCTCGCCAACGCGGCCGTCCGAGCCGTGGAGTCGTGGCTTACGGTCGCCGGATTGGACCTGGCAGCGCAGAAGACCGAGGCGGTGCTCATATCGAGCCGGAAAGCTGTAGAGACTGCAAGTGTGCAGGTCGGTGGCACCACGATACGCTCGCAGAGGGCAATCAAGTACCTCGGGGTGCTCATCGACACTCGCCTCTCCTTCAAGGAGCACTTGGAGTACGTGCAGAGGAAGGCCAGCGGTACCGCAGGAGCGCTCTCACGGATGCTCCTCAACACCAGAGGTCCGAAGCAGGCAACGCGGAAGCTCCTGACGAGTGTTGTGACGTCGCAGATCCTGTACGCAGCGCCCGCGTGGGCGAAAGCCGCTCAGGTAAAGACCTACATGCGAGGCGTTGAGGCGACGTACAGGCTGTGTGCCCTACGAATAGCGTGCTCGTTCCGGACTGTGTCGGACGAAGCTGCGCTAGTCATTGCGGGGCAAGTCCCACTCAGGGAGCTAATAAGGGAGAGAGCGGAGATCCATACAGCCGTGCAGGGCGAAAGCGATGCGACAAGAGCAGAGCTGAAGGCTGCAGCGAGGAGGAACAGCATCAGCAGATGGCAGAACCAGTGGGACAGGTCAACTAAGGGGCGCTGGACTTACACCCTCATACCGAAGCTGCAAGCCTGGATGGAGAGGAAGCACGGCCGGGTAGATTTTTACCTCACCCAAGCGCTTAGCGGTCATGGCTGCTTCCGCAGCTACCTCAAGCGCTTTGGCCACGAGACGGAGGACTGGTGCCCAGAGTGCGGCACCGGCATAGTGGAGGATGCACAGCACGTCCTCTTCGAATGCCACCGGTTCGACCACGAGCGACACCGCATGGAGACAGCAGTAGGCGCCAGGATCTCCTCCGAGACCTTGGTGCCGATCATGCTGGCCGAGCCAAGGACATGGGAAGCGGCCGCAGAGTTCGCCTCGAGCGTCATGCGAACGCTGAGAGCATTGGAGAGGAGTCGTAAACAGGAGACGGAGTAGGAGCCTTCGAGCGTGCGAAGCAATGCTTTGCGGCAGTACCGCGCGCGACGGGCGCCCACTCCCACCAGAAAATACGGCCCTCATTATGAGTATACCCACTAGTGTAAGAAGTATTATTATTATTATATTTAAAGTATTATTAAAGCTAGATAATTAATTAGAAGGAATAAACAAATGAATACAAAAAACACACACACACACACACAGGCACAGGCAGCAGCGCGCATCATTAACGGACTAACGGAATTGGGTTATTTTTTTGCCGTTCTAAGCGGAGCTTAACCCTAAGCCACAAGCTTAACCCCTTGCGAGCCGCGGCAGGTAAATCGATGACAGCTACAGCTACTGGTACTCCTCCTTTCCGCACCCCACTAGCCACCCAAAAACTGGATGTACAGTTGCCTCCTCTCTGGATGATTATATCATCATAATAAATGTTTTCCCCAACGAAACTGAAACCGAGAAAACTTTTCAAATTAAGTTGCGACCAAAGCAACTCCCCCTCCACCGAAATTGTGCTCCATTATCGTAGATATCCCAGCCCGGAGAATGGTAATGGGCATCCCCAAACTCCAGCCGGGTTGTGTGTGTGTGTGTGGCAAGTGTGAGGCCGTTAAACGTGCAGCATTATATTAAGACTTCATAAAAGAGCAAATAATATGCTGGGGCAAACAACGATCGATAAATGCTATGTACTCAACGTACATATATAAATATGTATTTACATGGCTGTGTACATGGAAGCATGGTGAAAGCAAGCAACCACCCTGCCATACCATTCTGCACTCTCTTCCGTTGTTGCTCCTGCTTGCTGCTGCTGAGCAGCATTATACCATATCATACTTGATGAAGCCGATAAAGTCGCATTATTAAGGGGGCACCTCACGTCTCGCTCGCTCTGGGGCGCCTGCCTGCTTGCGGACAAGCGAAACAAAAGATTCGCTCATCCGCTATGAATACCAAATTCCATTCCTCTCTCTTGCAGTGCACAGACACACACAGAGAGAGAGAGAGAGAGAGCAGGCGAGAGCGAGAGAGAGCTCCATGATAACTTGATTATGTTCTCCGCTGTCCGCCCCCCCGCTTGGCATCCACAACACAGTTATTTTTTCTTCCTCCCTTTTGTTCCGGCATCGTAATTGCCTTCATCGTCGCATAATTGTCAGCCAGCAGCAGCAGCAGCAGCAGCAGCGACGCCTCTCTCAAAGCACCGCAAGATTAGCACCCTCATCTGCTGTCCCGCTCGCACGCCCGGCTGCCTGCTTTGATTGGCTGCAGTGCGGCGGCTGGCAGCCATTGCAGGCACGGTCGCAGCGGTATATAAGGGCCGCGGGGTGGACGAGAGAGGCACACTCGAACTGTGACCGTCGCACAGTCAAGCCAGAGACTCGATCCGCTCCGCAAAGAGAAAATCGAAGAGAAATCATCGAATCGCAGAGACAACGCCCTCTCATCTCACAGAAGCAGCCAAGAAAACACAAATTCGACCTAGTCATGCACGGATACCGAACATACAACATGGAGAGCCACCATCACGACTCCAATGCCGTGGACCAGAAGCCCCTCGTGGTCGATCTGATGGCCACGCACTACGGCAAACCCCAGACGCCGCCGCCTTCGCCAAATGGTAAATTGTCTCAAAGTGGATTCCCCTTCGACAGATGACTAACCCAAGCTTTTCCTCCTACTTGCAGAGTGCCTGTCCAGTCCAGACAACTCGCTGAATGGCAGCCGCAACTCCGAGATTCCCGCTGATCCGTCGGTTCGACGCTACCGAACCGCTTTCACACGCGATCAGCTCGGACGCCTCGAGAAGGAGTTCTACAAGGAGAACTACGTCTCCCGCCCGCGCCGCTGCGAGCTGGCCGCCCAGCTCAATCTGCCCGAGTCCACCATCAAGGTGTGGTTCCAGAATCGCCGCATGAAGGACAAGCGGCAGCGCATTGCCGTCGCCTGGCCGTACGCCGCCGTCTACTCCGACCCCGCTTTCGCCGCTTCCATCCTGCAAGCGGCTGCCAATAGCGTGGGCATGCCCTATCCCCCGTACGCCGCTGCTGCCGCCGCTGCCGCCTCCAATCCGATGCTGCCCACGATGACAGCGATGCCCTCGATGCAGTCCATGCAGTCGATGCAGCAGATGCAGCAGATGCAGTCCATGCAGCAGATGCAGGTCCCCGTCCCAGGGGGACACGCACCCTCGCCGTACGGACAGTACCGCTACAGCCCCTACCACATTCCCGCCCGCCCCCACCACGCGCCGCACATGCACCCACACGGGATGATGGGAGCAGCGGCCGCCTCCTCTGCCATGGGATATCCGGGTGCAGCCATTGCCGCTGCCGCCACCGCCACCATGCCCACCGCCTCCTGCTATGCCGCCCTCACGGTGCCCAAGACACAAACGCCGCCGCTGGATCTGCAGTCCTCCTCCTCGCCGCACTCCTCCACGCTCTCGCTCAGCCCCGTCAGCTCGGACCACACCAAAGTGTTTGACCGCAGTCCCGTGACCCCGGCGACGGCCAGCAACACCACCGCCAGCCCACTGCCAGCTCCTGGTCTGCTGATGACCAGCGCCAAGCGTCCCGCCTCTGAGATGTCACCCCCGACAACGGTGCTGGCGGAGCCCAAGCCGAAACTCTTCAAACCCTACAAGACTGAGGCGTAGGTCCAGCCCCTCCCTCCCCCCCCTTAAAGGATTGTACAAATTAGAATTAGCACCCAAAATCCTATTTATTGAATGCCCCCCGTCTGGATGGATGTATTAGCTATAGTTAAATCGAGTAATTAGCATTAGAAGATCCAACACGAAATCAAAAATAAATCAAATCTAAAAACGATTCGAAAATTATATCCAAACATCTTTGATCTCCGCTACCTGACAGTCCGCTGGGTGATGGGTGAGACTTACCTGGCGATTTACGATCCAACTGAGAGTTGGATTTGTCAGCGCTTTTATGTTTATGGACCTGGCCTCTTGGATTAGCTGTGTGGAGAAACCTGGCCCACACATAGAACCTACACAAACATCGAGCCAGCGAAGGCAGGGCAGCTGCTTGACGCTGCTCCTCAGCTCCTGGCCTGACCTTCGCCTGTAGGGAGGGAAAACTGTGTGCAAATTGAGAGGCGGAACGGGGACAAGCGTGCCTGCGAGATGGCCTTCGGAAGAGCAGTGCTTGGCCACCCACAAGCACGAGGACAACGACATCCACGGGGGTTTGGCACAAGCCAGAAATCAGCACACAGCACAGCAGAGAGTTCGGGCTCCGTCGGTGTTCGAGGCGGGCATTAATGCGATTCGACCCCGCAGTGCCAGGCAGCAGCCTTGGATAAGGATGTGAATGTGGCAGCCTGCTCCCTGCCACGCGTCAGGTTGCATTGCGAGTCAAAATCAATTGCAGTGTCCTCGAATTGTGCTCGGCTAATTAATTGTCACCTCACCCGTTGTGTGCTCCCTCTGTGCTGTGTGCTCAGTTATGGCCCTATGGCTGGCCTTCTGTGCTCCGGCAATTGTCATAATTGAGAAATCATTGGCAAAAAGAGCAAACAAACGGAGGGAGAGAAAGCGTATCCTGGGCAGAAATCAAATTTGGATTTAATTGCCAAACAAAACATGTGTTTCAATTGCACCAGCAGCAGGAGCAGCAGCAGGAGCAGGAGCAGCAGGATGAGCCCTCAAAGGGGTGTGTGGGCTGGTGTCAATTGCTCATAATTCCACAAAGAATAGCATGGCTAAAAAAAGGACAAAACAGAGGGCAGGCAGGACATGTAACAACCCCTGGTACTATATCTAATTGAGCGTTCGTATCAAAACATGTTTTGACACTTGCCAGCGAGCCGTAAAAAATGGTCTGTGAAGTGCTCGAGCCCCTTCTGGTGTGACACCCCTTTCGTGGTGTGGTGGCTGCGGCCTGGCAGAGCAGCTCTGCCCTTTCGGGGGATGCAACACAAGTGGCAACATTTTATGATTTGATAATAAAGATACACAAACAGGAGGAGGATGAGCTCTGTTCGGTGAGGCTCTGTTTTGCCCAGGGGACTTTTGCCCTCGGATACAGTAAATTAAAAAACAGCAAAACGGGAAAATCTCTGCTGGATTGGGGTGTGGCTGGAGTGGGTGCCGCTGGGCAGAGTGTTAACTTTGGGCTGGTGCTGTGCAGGTTGATAATTAATCATGTGGGGATTAGGGCTTAGGCTTGTTTCAAATGTGGCAATCATCAAGTTGTTTATTGAAAAATTATGCGACTATGCGGACGGATTAGGAGACACCAGCTGGGAGACACCAATATCCACCCTCGAATCTCTATCTCTAGCTGTGCGGGAAGCAGCTGCGCTCTTCATAAAAGAGTTGACCGATTCTACGGCTAGTCGTGGGCATAAATGCGATATTATTATCAATTAGGCATTTGTATCTAATTCGGCATTGTCTCCGACAGCGACTCTGACTCCGACAACGACTCATCCCTTGCTCATATTTCAATTCGAGAGATCTTATGTTTTATGGTGGGGCAATCAATGGATGGATGGATGGATACACACGAAAAGCAATGAATGGCAGCCACTTCATGCGAAGTTCTCCCACGTCTTCCATGAGAGAGCAAAACAATGCATTATTCAATAGCATTAACCAAGGCAAGGCTCAGTCTCAGTCTCAGCCTCAAGTCTCCTCCTGCCTTGGATGTGCAAACAAAATTAAGTTTTATTGGGGCGTGATGAGTGGACGTTGGTTTTGGTTTCGGTTTCGGTTTCTGTTTCTGATTTCTTTTAATAGTGAATTAGCACCTCTTTTCTCAAGCGGGGTTTATGGCTGGGGCTGGGGCTGTGGCTGAGGCTGAGGCTGGCACTCGGAGGAATACCGACAAAAGGCAGCTTTTGTGCGTGGCTGAAGGCGACCGCAATCCAGAGAGTCTCCTCTCGAACCTCTCTTTATGAGCTACGAATTTCACACTAACGGTCAATGAATATAAAGTGATCATCAGACGTAGGCTGCAGCCACCGAAGGGTACACGGCAAATCCACACGGCAAAGATCTAAGGATGGGCACAGAAATGTCTTCGCCTGTTTCACATTCACTTCCAGCATAATTGCAAGCCCAAAGCATTTTGAGCGCTAAACGAAGTTGAAAAATGTTTTATGGTTGTGCCAATAGATGGGGAATACCCTTTTGCAATCAGCTATCCAATGAATAAACATCTTTGTAAAATGATGATGCCAGGGGCATGGAGCATGGAAATAATTTCACACATTTCCAGCACACACAGCAGACAGAGTTGTCCGAGTAGAGAACCCGTTTGTCGCCACACATATGACTCGACACAGATCCAACTCTTATGGATGCGTATCTGTGTATCCATTGGATGTGCTGTGGCAATTTGCACGCTGTCCATTAACGGAGCATGGAGACCATGGGCCATTCCATTTATCGGATCTCATTCGGATTCATTCTGCCAGCCTCATCATTTTCATGGATATTAACAAACTGATAATCGCAACAATCAAATTACAAACGGGGGGAGCTGGAATGGCCCTGTTTA
The DNA here is from genome assembly GCF_900245975.1 of Drosophila guanche. Lineage (NCBI taxonomy): Eukaryota > Metazoa > Arthropoda > Insecta > Diptera > Drosophilidae > Drosophila > Drosophila guanche. The sequence goes on along the minus strand of NW_022995743.1, from coordinate 10,411,740 downwards.
GCCAACATTTCCATATCGAGAGAGAGAGAGAGAGAGTGAGGGTAGAGGGTAGAGGGTGGCCGCATTCGACTGCAATTGGTCAGGGTTCATTGTAAATGGTGAATGCTCAATGGAAATTGACAATAAAATGCCCCGGAAATCAAATCAATTGCCCCTTGATGGATGCTGCGGCTGTCCGACGAAAAGTTGCCAGTTTTAGGGTCAGTCAAGGAGGGGGCAGGGGGCAGGGGGCAGCAGGACAGGCCATAAATTTGCAGCTGAGATAATGAAACTAGAATGATTGCGGCAATCACTGGTGTGGCTAAAAGGACTCCCTGCCAGAGGTGGAGCGTGCACTTACTCTGCGCATGTCCCAGCCGCGTACATAGCGATAGATACAGGCTACAGCATACAGCAAACAGGACCATGGCCAGTACATAGAATACATAATGTAGAGAGGGACACTCTCTCTCTGTCTCTTGTGTTCTTTTTTTCAGTTTTTTCTCGCTGCCGATTACCGATTCTAGAGTTTCAGGACTTTCAGATCCTGCGCACGACGGTGTCAACTTTATTGCGGTTTGACTTTGCCCCTCGAGAAGTCAGAATCTACTTTCCACATAGCCCATAGCCACAGTCAGAGCCACAGCCATAGCCAGAACGATGCAAGGTCCCAGGCTCTGCTGCGACCGTGATTTACAATTCTCATTTTTTTCGCGTTATTTTTTTAGGGGCTTTAATGGCCGTCGTAAAGCCGCAGGCTCTCTCTTCCTCTCTCTCTCTCTCTCTCCGTGAGTGCGAGCAGGAGGACTGCATCGGTGGTTCACATTTCGCGAACTGATTCTAAAAAATGAAATCATTTTTTCTCGAATTTCGCAGAGGCTGGACTGTGTCCAGGCTCTTTGTCTTTGTCCTGGGCCATTGCACGTCCTTTTTTGCACACTCGGCTTTGCTTTTTTTCCCCCGCCTCGAGGGCTACCTAGGTCCTGCGGGGTTTTATGACGGAGATGATAATTCTGTTAGGCTGAGGCTCTCGGTGCTGTTCCGTTTTTTAGGCCATAAAAATTAGGCGGCATAAAAAAACTGCATTGGAATTCTAGTTCTAGTTTCAGATTTTTAGGTTTCCAGAGTTCCTCGGACTGAAGCAAATTCGCAGAACTCGGAAGCAAAACACGGAACCGAGTGCCAAATATCCGCCATGCAGCGGCTGACCTTGCCTCCTCGTGCTGGGCCCTAAAAAAATTGACTCGCTGCGGTGTGCTGGAGATTTTTTAGAAATTACTTTGAACGGTCGATCCTGTTTTTTGATTCTGCATCGTAAACAAATAAAAAAGAAGAGCACACAAAGCAGTGCCAGAACGGAACACTAAAATGATCTTTTTATGGTTCCACCGCTAAAAAAGTAAGTCACAAAGTCGCTTCGCTTTCCTCTCTCTCTCTCTGTCCCTGGCTTCTCGGACTTTCTGGCAAGGGTCTGTCGATGCTCCAAGGTCGTGCCTGCTACGGGGAAAGCCGCAGGACGCTTCCACATCAAAGTTTTCGACACCGCCGCTGCTCCAGCTTCCAGGGATTCAGATTCACACGATTAGCAGCGGCATTTTCACGTTTGACATGGACATGCAAATTAACCGAATGATTTCCCGGCCAGTGGTCATGCCCATTAGGGCGTCGCATCAATCCCCCACCTCCTCCCACCAGCAGCAGCAACCACAGTTGCAGTCACCGCCAATGCCACTGCCACCAGTGATGACCTTCAGGGATCGTTTATTGTTCTTCCCTGATTTTGCTTATTTTTTCACAGGCAATTTGCGCCTGCTTCTGATGTGCCTCTCGCTCCCTGCATGTGAGTGTGTGTGTGTGTGTGTGTGTGTGTGTGTGTCCTTTTGGTGTCCTTTTTAACATTTGGCATGCTAAAAATCTGCGCGATCTTAGCCGGAATCCGAGTGGGATTAGAGCATTTATGGCCCTCTCCTCGCAGCCTCAATCCTCCATAAAACACTAAGCGCTTTCCCCTAATGCATCTTTTAGATGCTGTTTCTGTCGACAACTTTTTAATAGAGCATTCCACAAGATGGCGAATGGGCATGAGAGGGAGAGCCTCCCCATTGGCAGCTGGGAAATGCATCCGGATCCAGAAATATCCCATGGAAGCAGCCATCAATTAGCATACAATTAAAGAATGCTTAAACAGGGAAATCAACTTGAAATGCAGCTCCCAGATGCAGCTGTAAGTGGCCGGAGGCTGCGGCTGGGATCAGATCAAAGCGACGACAACATAATTGTTGCTTCACTTCACAGTTTTCGGAGCACACTCAAGACACAGATACACAGATACACAGGCACACACATTGCATATCTGAGTATCTGCTTTTCCCTTATCGTATGTATCTTTTTTATGTCGTTGGGACATGCCGCTGCGGTGGCCTTTGAGAGCCACTCTGACTGCTGGCGCCTGCTAATTGCAGATCTGAGTTGATGGCATCCACTTGAGGACATGTCCACTGCGGAAGTCACTTCCTGATGTCCTTCAGCGGGCTCCGACTATCCCTATCCGTCGTTAATGATAATTCCATGGAGGAGATTTTTGATTTTTGCCAGAATATCTGTACCTGATGCCTGATGCTGAGCAAGTCCGAGACTAATCCACAAATATTGTCAACTCTTTGGCTCTAATCTGCGCGACCTAATCACTTCCCTGAAATGCATAATTGTGCCGTGGCTTTTGATACGCTCCTGGCAAGACACAAAGATTGGCAAATCCCGCTTCAAACAATGCCACGGAGAATGGACAACAAGTAGCGGCGAATTAGCAATCCTATCATGCTTTTATGGCCAGCCCAACTCTTGCCTTGCCTTGCCTTGCCTTGCCTTGGCTCTGGCTGCTGGTCTTCCCTTCTCCCGAATCGTAGGCAGCGTCAACCCCTTTAGGGCGATAATCCTTCTAAATGTTTGCATTAATTTCGAGGCGTGGACGGATTAGGGCGTTCGCCCTGGGCGTTACCCGCAGCAGAAACCGCCGTCCAGGAGGACGCTTGACTGCACCGACTGCGAGGTGCTCGCCGACGACCTGCCGTCTAATCCTTTCGCATTTGCAACTGACTTCTGTGCCAAGTACGCCCCTAATCCCCTGCCCTCCGCGAAGGAGTTGAGTCCCGTTCGGGGACCGCGACAGCGACAGCGACAGCGACTGTAACCGGATTATCGCCGATTACCCCAGATGATCCGCAGAAAGTCAATCTGGTTCGGGCCTAATGAACGCGAAACGACAGCAGCGCAGCCAAGTCAAGTCAAGTCAAGTCAATCCTTTCGGCCCCGTTCCACTCCCACTGCACACAGAAAGAGATCCTTCGATCACGGATCTCTCTGTTTATTTGTTTGTTTTCGTTTGTTTTGAGAATTTCTGGCAATTAAGTTTCGCGATTTGATGCGGGGTCGGGGCCACGGGGGCGAGCGCATCAAATCCGTTTTGGCCATACCTGAACCTGTGTCTTATCCTGCATCCTTTACACAGGCTCTACTCTCTCTTTTTCTCTCTCTCTCTCTCTCTCTCCCTGACTCACTCCAAGGCCGCAAAGTCAACAAGTCGGCTGAGAATTTTCCCTTTATTTGCGTGCATTTTTTATGCCGAACTTTGTCTTCCGCTCATTGCGCAGATGATGCGGGGATTATGCGTTGATTGCGTGCAATTACGACTCCCGAATCCTGCGAAACAGTGCAAACTTCCTGCTAAATCCTTTGAGAGACCAGCACCCCTTTTGTCCAGCCCAAGGACAGCGCGACGCTGTTTGCTGGCATTGCAGCAGCTTGCGTAAAATTTCATAACCCTACGCGGCGGTATGCGGATGCGTTTCGTGGAACGAGCATCCTGGCGATTATCCCCTTTTTACCTCTTGCCAATCCGTTGGCTAAAAAACAGCTCCGACACTTCCGCGAAAGAAAAGACAAATAAAAAACACTGAGAGAAAAGATTGCATACCTGGCAGCATAGATCCTTTTGCCATAACCCACGCAAGATGAGGTCCTGACCGGTTATATAACGGGTTTATATGACGATGGGACAACGATTGGGTATGGCAAGCAAAGGTTAAGAGAGTTAGCCTCAGCTTCAGGTTCAGTTAATTGCTCAGGCAGCCAGCAATTGCCGGCAATTATAAAACAACGCAGATGCGGCGCATCTTTATCGTACTGGGAGTACAACCACTACCAATCCCACCACTCTATAGCTCCAGGATCTGCGAACGGGTGATAAATGTGCGTGATTTGGAATGAATGCGCATCGATTAAAACCGCAGGGCAATCAATTTAGCGCCTTTTACACCAAAATTGGCTTGAACACATCCAATTAATGTCAGCGGGTGAACGCACAAACACAGGCAGTCAGGCAGTCAGGCAGGCAGGCAGGCAGCAACCCCATCCATCCGGGGCCCATCCCCGAGAAACAATTACAACAAAGCAACAAACCACCCACGCCACACAAAGAGAGGAGGAGGGTGAGAGATACATACGTTGGGTAGGGGGTTACAGAGGGAAGCATTCCGGGCAATAAACCTTCAATAAAGCGAATCCAGCGTGAGGCGTCGACGTCTAATTGCTGTTAACTCGTCAACGAGGAGCGCTCCCTCAGGATCCCTGTGCTCCATTTGCTCCCTTTCTGATTAAGTATTGCCGGGGTGGGGCCATCAGATTAGGTGGCAGGGCATCCAGAGTGAGGGAGAGCGACAGCGTGGAAGTTGGGGCGCGGCAAAGTACACTCTTTGCATCATACACCGCAATGAATGAGTGCCCCATAATTGTGACTTTGAGACAAGCGACGGCCATCTTTATGTAGCCATACACTCCCCTGCCCACAACCAGCTCTTTCTACTCTCTTCTTTGCAAACAAACTTATGCTCTTGCTCTCACACTGCACAACACTCACACACACTCTCTCTCTCTCTCTGTCTGTCTTTTTGGTCCGCTCTCTTGCGCATGCGTCTTGGCGCAGAGGGAGACTGCGCGCTGATTGGCTGTCAGGGGGGGCGTTGCTTGGAGCCATTGCGACAGCAGATACATCTGTTTCTGTATCCGCTGCTGTGGGTTCTCTGCCATGCTGCTTTTGCTGTTGCTGCTCTGCTTATGGCTAATAAAGTAAAGCGAAATAAAACGCTACCATGATTGCCATTAATGCCGCAACCATGAATACTAAAAAGTTTTTATGAGAATAAGCTGCAGTTGAGTCGAGCGGGAGTCCGCCGTTTGCAGCATCAGCAGACATGTCAGGTTGATGGCCCAAAAGAACGGACAGGATTCATGTTGATTCATCTGCAGGTGGGCTCTAGCAAACACCAGAATAAATTTAATTTTTTTAAATTTATTTTACATCTCCTCGCACCGAAAGTATGCAACACTTTTATTTATCGTAGACTCTTACGTTGCAAAGACATTTCAATTTTATAGCATCGAGTCATTGTCAGTTAGCAGATGGCAACAGTCTGGCAGCATCTACAAAGGCTTGGCGTTGACTCCCTTAAGTTTTTAAAATGTATCAAATGTGTAGTTTTCATGTAAAATTATCACTTTTTTGTTGACCTTTTTTGATTAAACCATAGTTTTAAGTATTCCAGTGGTCAAATAGTCTTCAACTCTAGCCAATGCGCGCTCATGCACGCTATTTTTCTAATTATTCAATGTTATCAGTTAATATACATGTGTCTCTACATACATTTACATACTGAAGAAAAATCTTTCTTGCTTCCAGAAGGGGGGCTCTAAAAAAAATTCAAATACAAATTTGTAAAATATAAGGTCATAAGGTATACATCCAATAAAAAGTAGTATTTATAAGAAAAAAATTTGATTTTTCACTGGGATTAAAATATTGTTTAAGTCTTAAAAGTCTTTGAAAGCAAGTAATATCAAATAGAACATAAAATTCGAAGAATAGTGCTTGTATATGCATATTTGTGTTGGTATATTTCTGTGCTCATGCTAAAAATATGCTCTCTGTGGCATGTGATCCCAAGGTATAGCAAGCAGGTAAAAAAGGAAGAGCTTTTCAAAGCTCCCACTTTTTTCGCACCTGTTATAAGGATCCTAATAGTACATGTGAGAGCGTCTGGCAGGAGAGAATTTCCGTGACGGTTTAGACACAGGAGAGGATTTCCCTGGGAGAACTTCCCACGTAGGATTCAAATCGACGGTGTAATTTACCTGCCACTGAACATTTTTGGGACGTTTTTATCTGAAACCACTCCGAGCTTACTATATTGGAAAACAATGGAATTTCTTTTCCTCTTTTGTTGCTCGCGGTATTTTTCAAACATTTTCAATGACATCAGTTAACATACACGTGTCTCTACATGTTAAATACAATTACATACGGTTTACAAAGCTTCCTTGCTTCCAATTGGGGTGATTTTAATATTTGAATTTGTAAAATATAAGGTCATAAGGTATACAAACCAATAACAAATATAATTTAAAATACGTAAAATTGATTTATAAAACGGATTTAATTATTGTTTCAGTGTTAAAAGTCTTTGCAAGCTAGTAATATCAAATAGAACCTAAACATCGAGGAATATGATTCAAGAATACGGTATATTTACGGTATATTTGTACCATGGAAGGTATAATTCAATATATTTTTAAAGTCAGGCGGTATATTTGATCGACAAGACAAAATGGTCACTGGTCATACTGGTGCGGGGGGTGTAATTCTGCGGTCGCGAGTTAATATTATTAATCAAAACCGTGAACAATGTGATACAGTTTCGCCTGCCTGCGGCCAAAATGCAAACGCGGAAAGCACTCAATTATTAATGCCACTTGCAACAGTAGCAGCGAGCAAAAGTGAAAGTATTTGCATACCGAACGGAGTGGGTCACTAAGGAAGAAGAGGAAGGAGAAGCATAGGCAGACAAACAAGCGAAACGAAGCGGAAAAGAGGAGAAAATCGGAAATAAAGTGCATTAGAAATAGGTTAAAAATCACTGCTAAATGGTCAATTTGAATTAGTTAATAAGTCCCGCCAGTGCAATTTATATATGTGACGAAAATTAGTGTTTTGCCGTGCAGAGAGTGGGCGAGTGAGAGCTGGAAAGAGCGAGAATGGGCACAACAAAAGAGCAACAAAATGAAGGCGACGCCGCAGCAGCAGCGGCGGCCGTGGGCGCCACCCACACAACACCAACGCAACATCAGAGGCGAGAGGAAGAAGAAGAGAAGGCGAAGACGCTGCCCACACCGCTAGTGGTAATCATTCCTGCTGCCCAGGGCTCGACCATGGCCACAAATGCCGCCAAAAAGATACGCCGCGCCTTCTCCATGCCACGCAATCCGTTTCGCTGGTCGCGCAAGTTCAAGACGGCGGCCGCAGCGGCAGCACTAACAACAGACGTGGAGTCTGGAGCCGGCAAGGATAAAGCCGGGGAGCGTCGAGGCAGCCATACGGCCATTTCGTCCTGCGTAAGCGGCGGACGGGGACGCAGCGGCAGCATTGTCTCGCTGAGCAGCTACGAGGCGGCGCCTGGAGACGCGTCAGCCACCACCACCACCAATACAAATGCCAATTGTAACAGCAGCAACAACACCAATAACAGTAACATTAACAGCAATAAGCGGGCACGTGTTCTGCGCCGTTCGTCCTTCAAGAAATTTCTCAATCGCATTGCCCAGCATCTGAGCGCAACGATAAATGTTGGAGTAAGTATTCGATTTGTATGTGTAATTACTCTCCCCACATTAGTGGTGTGGTGGGACATGCTCGAACATGAAACTTTGCCCCTCTTTCACCTTTCTTTCTTTGGTTCCTTCTTTGTTCTGCTTAGGCTGCAGCTTCTAGCTTCGTGCTCGCCTGCTGGTTCTCTTATCAAGAGCAATATATTTATAAAACGGCATCCATCGCTTAGTGCGTTATCGTTGACTTTGTTTTGCTCGTGTCTGGTTTCTGTGTATTCTTGCCTCTCTTTGTGCCTCCCCCACACTCCACAGTGCACACTACCCGAGCGCACTCTACTCCAATTGGGTTCGGCATTTTCTTTTGTGCAATTCTCTTGTGCATATTTGAATATTTTGAACAGAGCAGAAACAATACGAGTTTTCCTCCGCTCCCGCCACCCACTGGGTAGGCCTGCCTCAAATCGCACTTGGCCACGTATGTTTTATTTTCCATACTACCCCTTCCCACTACTGAGTCACATTTTGCGTGCTCGATGATAACAGAGCGGTACAGCGGCACGAAATGCGGCTTATTGGGACTTTGGATCGGGCTCTCTTTCTCAATGCACTTTTGAAGGTGCGTCAGGCCTAAAGAGTATCCAGAGTATTCCTTAATCTATATGGTCTGGGGCCACTCTTTGTTTTGCTGGGGGTGCGTTGGGAGTACTTTGTCTATACACGATCAATGTACAGTTGCATTCCATTCGATATAAATCCTTTGTTTATACAACTATAAATAATTTGTTGTTCCTTTTTTTTCCCGAAGTGTATAGCAAACGCTCTTCTTCATCGTTCTCAGACAGAATTTAATTTACAATTACCATACCCGAGGACGGAGCATGGAAATTAATTTTATTTTTGAACAATTGCTGTCTCATAATTATCATAATTTTTGTGTTTCTGTTTTGCTTGGCCTGTGTGGAGAGAGGGGAGCGTAAGGTAGCTGTGTGTGGCTGGAGCGTGAAGGTGGGGAGATAAGTGGAACGGGAGCTGAAGCTGTAACTAGGTGTAGGTGGGGGACTTTTGCCTTTTGTTTCGCAGACAACAATTGTTCAAACAATTTTTGTGTAAATGTTGCCAGCATTTGTTGCTCTGCCCTGTTCGTGCTATAATAAAACAAAAATTCAAAAACAAAACAGTCCCTGACTCCAACAAACGGCAACAATACTTTTCAGGTCGAAAGCTGTTGGAGCAAATCCGCGCCAGAAAAGAGAGACAAAAGTTTGCGACAGAGTGGGACCCAGAGGGAGGCACGAGTGGAGTCGAGACTAACCGACTGCTGGGCTCCCGACAAGGCGCTGGCTGACAAATGTGTGCCACGCGCTTGTCAGGAAAGCAAAACAAAAGCGAGCGAAGACAAGTGCAGGGCGCCATGGCACACTGAATCCCTCTCCTACACCTACAAACTCAATGGAATTCAATTTTATCTAATAATATCACATCATACATGTACATACATAATACGCATACACAAAACAAAATTGTTGTTGTAATGGGTTGATTAATTGTGGGGGGCAAGACCTTAGGAACGTATTGCAGTTGACCTTTTTGAGTTGTGAATTCCAGAACAGAACGCTAACTGCATACGAAATCAGTCAGAATTTCATTCAAAGCGCAGTGCAGCGAAAGGGATGGTGAAGGGGAGGGGAAGAGCATGTAATGCTCAATGAAAACAACCGTATATCTAGTAGCTGAATGCCAGAAGCCGATATCAAGTGTACAGTGGAAGCTGCAGTAAACTAAAGCTCAGCTTTAACTGTACTTGTTGTGCAGTTGTTGTTTCTTCCGTCTTTTTCGGGCACCTTTCACCGCTAGCAGCAGAAGAAACAGTAGCAAAAGCAAATCGGCAAACAACTACAACGTACTATTGTTGTTTTTTTCTTTTCCTTTTTTTTAATGACATTATGAGGCAATTGCCCATTGTTGCTGCTGTTATGCTTCGCCACTACGCTACTGCTGCGAGATTACCTCATGAAAAACAATTGCTGGCACTGATTATGATTCATGCCTCAGGCATTCCTCATCTCCCATTGATTTTATTCAAAAGCTCAGCTCAAAAGCGAGAACAGCGGCAGGGCACCAACAACAATAATCTGCCTTATTAAAGATTGCATGGCAAATATGGAAAATAGCAACAAATGAATGGCAATGACGTGAAGAAGAACGGATGAGTGTAGAGAGAAAAGGTGAACAGAGAGCGAGAGAGAGAGTGAGAGTGAGTGTAAAAGTAAAAAGTGACACTCTGTGAAGACGATCTCTTAACACGTGATGGAGGAGGAACACTGATATTATATGTACATACACAGGTGCACAGTACGTACATGAATATGTAATGTACAGTTTTGTGCAAGGTGCATTGCATGTAAGGTGAGGGAATTAATTTTTATACACTTTGCTTGCTCTCTCTTGGTTTATTTTTTAACTGGAGCTGACCCAAAATATGCAACCGGTCTCCGCCAATAGCTCACTCTACTTTCAATACACCTTGGATTTTGTCTATTTCCGTATGCTTTGCAGCCACCCACGAAATTGTGGCTAACGTTGCGGTTGCTGCTGCACTTGTTGATGGGAAGATTAGTACGTAACTTAGCCCGCTTCCCTCTTCCTCCTTCCAGCCACACCCACTCCCCTTGCGTGCTAGCTAGGAAATGTCTGTTTGTTCCGCTACTGTTTGCTGAATTTCTATGATATTCAAGTGCACGATATACTACTGTGTACTACTATTGCTGCTACGGCAGCATGTGATAGCAAGGGGGGAAGCGGAGGCGGGAGGCCTTTCGCCTATTTGTATTTCCGCTGTTTCTGGCTCACACGTAACTGTTTGTTGTTGCTACAGTACAACGCTGCGAATCGCTGTCTGTTGTTGCTGTTTTTGCCTTTTTCACGGGGGTGTGGTGGGGGTATTGCCTCGCACGTTTTGCACTCTCACGCTCTATCGCTCTCTCTCCCCTGTTCTTGTTCTCTCTCTCTCTTTATCTGAATTATTTTCAAGGTAAAATCAATTGAGATCAAACTAATTGAAAAAATGTTTTTAGAATTTTTAGAGTCTGCATTTATTTTCGCATCTCTGCCGCTCGCAGCATGTTTATTTTCATAAACAATCATATCATTTTTTTCGGGTGGGTCTGTGGTACACTCCCGCCCATTAGGAGGAGCAGGGGATAAATAATGTTTTCAGTGGTGCTTAGGCTGTCCAATTAGCCGTTGCTTCCATCACTCTTTGCTTTTGTTGTTGTCCATCCGTCTGGCCAGCAACCGAAATTATTCACGTCACTCCGCGGTAATTACTCTCTGTCTTTGTCTTTCCTTTTGATAATCCCCAACACCCCACCCCAGTCCCTGTGATATATGGTGGATATTGTGGAGCCATATAAAGATTGTTAAAGCTGTCATCAAAAGGTCTACACTCTCGCTTGGGGCGACCCTAAAACTGAGGCTAAGTGAGAAGGTGCAAAATGTATGCCCCATCTGTAGGCCAGAAACCTATTTGCCCTTGCCCAAGGCCCGGGTCCCTGGGAATACTTCAGTCAAAACTAAATTTAGATATCAGTTGGGTAGACAGAAGTCATGCGTATTTATCTTTTCCTTTCGTAATATGTACTCAAAGTATCATAGGCGTAAGACATTTTGAATTTCTAAAAATATTTCGGGTATATCCAATTATGTATATTATTTATTGATTAGTCCTGAAAAATAATTTCAATTAATCACTTGTTCTTTTGATTGATAATTTGTTCAAATATCCCTACAGTTGCGTTACGCACTGTACATTATGTAGATATGGGGCCCATATACGTGTATGATAAGCATTTTATATATTTCCAAGGTGGCCTGATTATAGCTCCCCATTGTAGACCCCAAGAGACAACCTTGACAAAGCTTTTCCGTTCTCCTCCACATCGTAATCGAGGCAACCAAAAGGGGCGTGGCACTTTCAGTGCACATCGCAAGTTGCTCGCCACGTGCGAGAGCGCCTTTACGTAAGTAGATCTCAAAAACAAGATCTAATTAGCAATGTTCTGGAAGAATGGAAAAGGAAAAGGTAGGCGGAGCAGACACTTGATTAAGCCGATAACTAAACTATATCCTAATCTCCAATGTTTGTCAAATGATTGCGTTTTATCTGAGAGACAGACAAGACGAGATTCTCCGAATCACGTCCATGCTTATGACGCGATCGTTATACATAGTATGTATGCATATGTGTGTCACGTGATCGATCGCCGTAGCAAAACTTTTGCTTCAGAATATACTTATATGCACAGAAAATACCCCGCCGGACTTGAGGGAATTTTAAATGCGATTTTATGATTAGGCGACGCATGACAAACGACTGTCGATAGGGAGAACCATGCAGAGACAATACATAGGTACTGAAAGAGAGTGATCGAGAGAGGTCTAACGCTAATAATAGTTTGTGTGTCGAGTGGCTCCATTAATAAAATGCGGTCTAACCGGTAGGAGAACCTAGTCACAGACTCAGCCGGGATGGAGGGGGCCCAAACCAAAAGCCAATTTCATTCATGTTCGAAGACAAGATCTGGGAAATAATAATAGCGTCATGCCAGCAACAACAACAACAGCATGACCCATGCAATTATCTTCAATTATTTACAATTATTTAATAAAAACGTAATCGTAACTGCAAAAACATTAACAAGAAATATATTTGTTGTTGCCCTTTTTGTAGCTTTTCTTTCCGTTGCGGGTTACGTAAAAAGTAAAACAAATACTCGAGAATGCAGTGCAGTGCAATATCTATAACAAAAATGCTCGCAAGTTATCGCGATCTTTCGTGTGGGGGGCTGGCTTATCACGAAACACAATTGGAATTTTCTGGGGCCAAAAAATATGAAAAAAAGTGAAATGAAATCAAAGGAAACCGAAGCCGAAAAGAATTCGAGACTTAAGCTTAATTCGATCAATTTGTTAACTGCTACCTAACTGTAAACAAAGCGTACACAGAGTTCGGTTAATGTTGCTCGAAGCATCTATTACCCTGTAAAGGAAGATATGCTAAGGGGTAGAAAAGGTAACAGGGGAACATTGCGGCAACTGGAGGCGAATGGCAAGTTGAACTGGGAAAACAACGTCTGCTGCTAGACTATGATATGTTGGACTATTCCACAGAAGTAGCCATACACCATACACCATACACCATACACCAAACAAAACCTGACACCACCCTGGGATATACATAAACATTTTGGGATGGGGTGCCCACTTGTTGGAGACTTCAAATGCAAACAAAACAAGCCAGAATGTGCTTAAATTTATAAATAATAATGACGATGACGATGCCATGCCGCTGACGATGTACATACAACATTTGTATGTAGATGATGATAAAATTGCTGCCAGGGTAAATTGAGACAAGTGGCCGATGGCTACTTCTATGCCCTGTTTGCGGCTCAATTAACAGAAGCTGAGGCGGGGGTACTCGGACACGGCACGAGGTATGGAAAGAAAGGAGAAATTTGAACTGCGGCATACGGCATACGGCAACGGCATACGCGTCGTATGCGCAACATACAAGTCTCGAAGTCTGGATCTCCAGCTGTGTGAGAAATGCTTCACATGGCAGCCGGACCAACAACGCGATTAGGTCAGCAGCAGCCACAAACAAACATTCATATAATATGTATACGTATAAAGAATGAACGCTGAATACACATTTATACACCGAAAGAAGATCTGGACATGCGTTTGTGGCAACTTAAAAATTCCATTTAATTTATTTGCCACAGCCCCGATTGCCGCTCGGCTGTGGGCTCCTCGGTTTACATCACCGTGGAATGGGACTTAATGGGGTTTGTCTAATGAGCAGAGCTTGTGCTTAAATGCAAAACCTTTTCGGCTTAACGCCACGGAGCAGGAGCTCTGGCGCCACTCATATTCCCAAACAAAATCCGCTTATCGAACGGAACGGTTTGAAGGTCAGTCCAGGGCTTGGGACTTTAAGTTTGCCACAGATGTTCGAAGTGCTTTAAATTGTGCCTCAAGTTCATGCCCTTTTTGGTGGCATCTGCCTTTTGTCAGACACTAGAGCAGCCACTTGGCTGCCATTCAATATAGTTTCTCTTGCTCCTCCAAACCATTTCGAATATGGCAAATGTCGGATGGAGCAGGCAACCGTCAGTTCAATGTCAATTTTCTTTGGCAACAATATCTGGCTCGGAAACAATAACATAATGGATAGGGTGGAGGTGTCTCAGGGCGAACTTTCTATGCGAACTTTTGTGGGGAACCTCTCAAAAATATCTATGCTAACCATACGCTATTTGAACTGTGCTTAATTGCTCTTTGAACTAACATTTCGATTCCCCCACCTTTACGTTTGCTGCATCTCCAAGTCGGAGGAGCAGAACTCTGCCGCCGCAAGTCGTGTGAACTTGATAGACATCGTTCCCTTCTACACCGGATGCTGGCGCAGGAAAGAGGTATAAATCAAGAACACATTCACATTCAAAGTACAGTGCATCGCATGCTGGTAATGTCATGATCATCGGGAGTAAAGCCGGTAACCCCCACACGATAGAGATCCACACACCACGCCCACCCACCAGCTGACAACCCAAAGCGATTTATTTCTTTATTTCTTACTGCTTTTTGTTTGGCCAATTTACTATTTGCCATTGGATTTCTTTCTTTCTTTCTTGTTTTGGGGATCTCTGATGCGTGGGTTTTCGCTTTCAGCAACAAGACAAAAAATTGGTAAAAATATAACCGGCTTTGTATTCGATTTGTGCGCCGCTTTTGCTGGTCTCTGTCTTCATCTATGATTTGCTTCTCTATTGATTCCATTATTCGTTCAGTTTTTGTTTCTTTTTTGTAAGTTTTGTTGTTGTTGTACCTTGTGAGCTTTGGCATCGATTTGCTAGACACAACTATGACGCTGTCATCTATGGCCCTGTCTCTGGGTCTGGTTCTCTCGCTTACTCACCGTTGGTTTGCTGCTTTTTGTTTTCTGCCTCCGTCATTCGGTCTTTCACTTCCTACTACACATAAAAACATCTGTGTGTGCATACACGAAATAAGCCCACTTAGCATTGACCGCAGACCCACCATTGCAATCGCATCTTCATGCAACCCATACGTACGTCGCATGCAACAGACCCCCAATGACCTTTAACCATTCGCTGCCCCGCAGTTTTTCGCTTTTCGCTTCGCACTGGCGGTTGCCAATTTCATAATCCACAAAATTTCACTGCCGTTAAAGGCACTCAGCCCCACAGCAATAGGCACAGCCACCAGCCCCAGTCTTAGCCTCAGTTATAGCCCCACATTTCATTTGATTTCGTTGCGATTCGTTTCCAAAAAAGCATGTTTATAATATCGTAAATCGTACCCCCCAAACTACCTCTCTTTAGAGGTGTTGCTCCAGTTGCATTTAATGCGAGTACAGTGAACACACAAAGCAGGTGGACACGCCCAGCAAAATGTGGAAAATTCCCAAGAATATTCTTTATTTTGCTCAGTTTTAAAAGAAAGTTTCCTTTTTATAATATTCTTTTGTTTTTCGAACATAGAATATTTTAAGAATTTTATTTTGATTTTGTCTGTAGCTTCTTTTCGGAGAGTGGAACTCAACCTATTGGACTTTCGTTCCTTGGTTTTGACGTGATTTTCCGCTGTGGATTTAAGACTTTAAGTAACTTAAAATCTGTGGGATTTAATGGCATAATCGTTCTTATACTTTTGAGATAAATTCTAATGGAAAATTTTCAATTTTTAGGCTGTGGATGAACTCTCATTGCGTGACTCAATTCGAAATGCTATTCCTTTGATCACTTGAGCACACAAGTCTTTGTAGTAAATTGATCCACTCACACTCACACTCACACACACCACAAACACACATCATTGATCCTCCACGTTTGCGTAGCTCTTTAGCTATTGTACGATTATATTTTGTGTTCAGAAATGGAGATATGTATGTGTACCGATAATGGATTCGACAAATATTAGAATAAGATATGTCTTTGGAATTAATGTACAAACACTTTGCATAGTAGAAACATTGTATAATTATTATAATTATGATTACGAGGAAATGTTTGTTTTCATTAAATTTGTTGTAGAATCGTCTCATTATCACTGCCTTCTGCCACATGCCATCTTTGTCTGTCAGTGCCGATTAAGAGCATTTCAATATTCGGCCTCTAGTTGGGTTTGCCTTTCTTTCTTGTTCCTTGTTGTTGGTTTTTATTTGAATTTTCTTATTTTTCAACTAAAATATTTCTTCATTTATCGCAAATTGATGTCCGAGAGCTGCGCTAAACAATTTTTAATTGGCGAAATTGAAACCCATTTACTCTCCAATCCACCTCACCCCATCCAATCCGTTGCTGGGGCTGAGGCTGGGCTGACAAACGGGTTTCTTTCAGCCATCAATTTGTTGTACTCAACAGCAACTAACACAATCTCTCTCTCTCTCTCTCTCTCTCTCACCTTCCCCAGGCGAATAAACACCGGCAAACGAATGGATTGGGGTCGGCGAGCAGCGGCGGCGGCGGAGATCGAGTGCCTCCCATTGGGGGATATCAGTGGCCGCCGGATCAGACGCCCGGAGTGATGGGGCTGAAGAATCATGGCAACACCTGCTTCATGAACGCCGTGCTGCAGTGCCTCAGCCACACGGACATACTAGCCGAGTACTTTGTTTTGGATCAGTACAAGGTAAGTGATTGAATGATTCGTTGGACACTGGAGGATAACACTTCTAATACTCACTCTTTCCCCGCCACAGGCTGACCTTAAGCGACGCAACAAGATCAATTCGCGAAAGTTCGGCACCAAGGGAGAGCTCACCGAGCAGCTGGCGAATGTGCTGAAGGCCCTGTGGACATGCCGCAATGAGAGCGACCACAGCACGGGCTTCAAGGCGGTGGTGGATCGATATGGGACGCAGTTTCGCAGCTCAACGCAGCACGATGCGCAGGAGTTCCTTTTCTGGCTGCTGGACAAGGTGCACGAGGACCTCAATACGGCCAGCAAGCGACGCTACAAGAGCATCAAGGTACGAGGAAATCAAATCAGAATAAAATCTGTGCTAATATCTTTTATTTTTACCTCACACACAGAACTCCTATGGCCGGTCGGACGAGATCATTGCCGCCGAGACGCTGGCGAATCACATCCGATGCAACAACAGCTTTGTGCAGGCCGTGTTCCAGGCCCAGTTCCGCTCCTCGCTGACGTGCCCGCGCTGCAAGAAGCAGTCGAACACCTTCGATCCCTTCCACTGCATCTCCGTGCAGCTGCCGCAGCTCACACAGCAGACGATCTTCGTCACGGTGGTGTACATGAAGCAGCAGCCGCGACAGATCAAGATGGGGTTGCGAGTGCCGGCTGGATCACCGATTGTGGCCCTGCGAGAGCAACTACAGACGGACACGGGAATTGCTGGTTCGCGCATGGTGCTAGTGGACCTCAATGCCGAGGGATTCACGCATGTCTTCTATGACACGCAGCCGGTGGACACGCTCAGCAGCATTGAAAGCATCTACTGCATCGAGGTGCCGGAAGCGGAGACAGAGAGTTCCAGACCCCAGCCAAAGACCGCCGCAACCCCAAAGGCCTCATCCTCCCCGTCGGCGCCCGAAGCGGCAGAGAAGATCACATCTGCCCCTGCTACATCAGCTGCCCCACAGGCAGATCTACTCCTCCTAGTGGCCAACGTTTACAGAGCAAAGGATGGCAAGGACATGACCCGATTCGGGGCACCATTCAGTATGAAAGCGCCGCGTGACTGCTCCTACCAGGATCTGCAGAAGCGGATGCTGCGCGAGATGTCGCCGCTGCTCAAGCCGGAGGTCTTCTCCTATGCCACGCCGCTGGCGGATATGTTCCGCATACGGCTCCAGGACCCCTCCGCGGACCCTGACACCTACCTGGAGCAGGTGGAGCATCCGCTGCTCACCGAAATGATCGACATGGCGCTCACAGTGCTCGCCTCGGAGGCGGGGCCGCCGCACATTAAGCTTCTGCTGGAATGGAGCTCGCCCGAGGAACACTTCCTCGCCCGCCAGCAGGAGACCGACGATGAGGCCGTAGTCGAGCACGAGAGCGTGGCACGGCTAAGCGCGAGCAAGGCCAAAGATACCGCCGCGCTAACGCTGGAGCAGTGCCTGGAGCACTACACCAAGGCGGAGACGCTTAGTGCGGAGGACGCCTGGCGCTGTCCCCATTGCCAGCAGTACTTGCCCGTGGTGAAGACGCTGGGCCTGTGGTCGCTGCCCGATATTCTGGTGGTGCACTTCAAGCGCTTCCGCCAGCACCAGTCGAAGGGTCCGCAGGCGGCAAAGCTCACCACGATGGTCAAGTTCCCGCTAACCGCCTTCGATATGTCCCCCCACCTGGCCAAGGGTGTCCACGAGAGTGCAACCAGCAGCTCCCTGGGATTACTGGACGGCGGTGGTCGCGGCTCTAATCTGTGGAAGCGGGCCCGCTCCGGTGACTCGCGCTCCTCCACCCTCAACTCTCGCTGCGACCCCAAGGACACGCGGTACGATCTGTATGCCGTTTGCTACCACCAGGGTGATACTCTCGAGACGGGCCATTATACGGCGGCCTGCAAGAACCCCTACGACCGGCAGTGGTACAAGTTCGATGACCAGCGCGTCAGCAAGGTGCCCGAAGACGACATCGAACAGGACATCATCAATAACGAGGCGTATATGCTGTTCTACCAGCGACGCAGCGTCGATGTCGCGGAATGTTCCGGATCCAGCTCAAACTCTGGGGATCACTGGGTCTCCCGCATTGCCCCGGCACCAGCTTCGGCAACCTCTTCATCGGCCGCCTCAACATCTGGCAAGGAGAACGACGGGGCTATCAAGGCGGATGCGGGCTCTAGCGAAGTGGCCGAAAGTGGTCCTGCCGCGGAGAAGGCTCAGTCCAAGCCCGTGCATATTCCACTTGTGGGTGAAGAAGGTAAGAGAATGAGCTGCATAAGCAACCGTTGCATGCATATTAATCTGTATGCTTTCAGTTGCTCCCGAAATCACAGAACCTGCGGTACAGGAGGAACCTAAATTTGCCGCCCACGAACTGCCCCTCAACATTGAGGAGTTGGCCTTTGCCGATGCCGATGCGGATGTTAGTTTGTGTGAAGATACCAAGAATGAGAGGATTGAAGCTACACCAGAGCCAAGCCCAATAAGTGCAGCTGCAGCTACAGAACCCAAAGCTGCTGCGGCAGCGGAAGCAGCTATTGAAGAAGTCACGCACATATTTGCCATGGACGAGGAGCAGAAAGAGGAGCCCATGGATCTGTCAAAGGTTATAAACGGTAGCGAAATTCTGCCCGAAAGTCTGCCTATCGCTGAAGTGGTTCGGACCAATGGCCATGTGAGTCCCTCCTCTAGCTCGGCATCGTCGGAGAGCTCGCTCTCGTCGCGTTCCTCGCCACGTTCGCTTACCACATCCGTGACGGCGACATCTACGCTGCAAAACAAACTCAATGGCCACATGAACTCCGCATGCTCAGGCATGTTCAATGGGAATGGAAATGGGAATGCGACTGTGAATGGCACGCACCCGCAGCTATCATCCAGCCTGCAGCTCACGCGGCAGGTGCTGAGCAACCATAATTGGCACGGATCGCGGAGCAGTGTCTCGGCTGTGGAGAATGCCACACACCAGCAGCAAAAGCAGCAAGCGGCGGCGGCGGCTAGCCTCAGTCTGCGGCACTCCTTCTCCACCAGCTCCAACTACAAGCTGCGCGAGTGCACCGAGACGCTGTCCTCGCTGCTGCGCAACTCGACAAATACGTGCAGCAAGGACACTTTGCTGTTTATTGATCAGCAGAGCCATCATCACACGTCAGGCCTGATCGAGGATGACGATGATTCGTATATGGGAAGATCCTTGTGGGTGAGTTCCACTCTAACGAGAAATTCATTTTTTCTATTGAAATCTTACTAAATGTCGCCTTCAATGTATATTCCGCAGATATCCCCAGTGACGCCACATAAACTGATTACAGTTTCGCCCAAGAATTAATTTGCGCCGACGAAGAACACACAAAACACAAGCAGGAAGCAGGATGCAGACACACACACAAAAACGCACTATAGCCATAAGTCTAAAGTTTACTTTATATTGATATTTCTAACGTTTAAGAGAACGATCGATAAGCATTACGAGGACGTTATACAACACGGTTTACTTTAGTAGGATATATATTATATATACATACATATATATACAAGATAATCCGATAGCTGCAATATGGCATTACGTGGTAAAGTAGAGAGGAAAACTTCTCTAGGAATTCATTAAGCTTAAGTTTATTTATTTTAATATGATGGCCGTTTCTAGAGCCAACGACGAGAAGGACTCTTGTTCATATTTTACCACTTGACATTGCATTATATTCTGTATAACTACAACATTAATTACTAAGCCAAACAAACAGTGAAGTACAATTTCGATTCGTTTCGGTTTAGTTCCCCACGCCCCCACACACATTTCGCCCCTACCAGTACAAGCTTCTCTGTATAGATATAGTACTCCTCCATCCATTTCGGATGTGTATCGATGAAGTGCTTGGCATTACCAATTAATTTTAGATCTTTCTTTCTACACGAAACCAAGTTTCAAAGAACATTTCTCTACGTATAGATACCTACAGACAACCTCGTATATAGATCTACCTTTATTATTCTTCAATTACTTTTGTACACTTTGAATTGCCATTTACCAAACGATTTGCCTAAAACTTGCAAGATTTGTAAGCACACACGAAAAGGCCCCATATATCTATGTATGTATTTCTTTCGATTCACATTGGTTCTATATACCAGATATTAATAATATTAATATACATTGTATGTACATGTATAGAATGTATACTGAAACATATTACTTTATAAATAGTGTATTGTACATGTAGAAAAAGCATTACACCAAAACATTATATTGATAACAAATGTTTAAAGACTCTATGGCATTGTTTTTGCAAAATGTTTATTATACATATATACGTACTGTACTCTACATATACATACATATTATGTATGTATGTATTATATATATACACGACACATCCATGTATACACGGAACGGCGGACAAGGATCGGGACTATGGAACAGTTGGAAAGAAATGGAGAAGAGGAAGGAACTTTATTACGATGTGTAATGTTCATTGAATTCATAAATAAACGTGAAATTGTTGGAAATAATCGAAACTAAAAGTTATAAATGTGGGAGCTAGTCGGAATGTGGTGCTTTCAGATATGAAAATCTCCATATTAAATGGACAAAAGAATCTAAAGCAAAGACAGCCGAAAAGTCCGCTACACAAAGTGCCAGCGGGCCCCCAAACTTGAGGCTCTCTCTCTCTCGCTGTCTCTGTGGTGTTCTCTTGTATGCTAAATTCAAGGCAAAGCTTTCTTTCATTCCACTTTCTTGAGGCACGCTCTTGCTCGTTGACCGGGCCTGAAGAAGCAATAGCAGGCGGCAAAGCCAGAGGCCCACTGGTGGAGGTTCAACGTCTGCTGGCTGCCACACTCTTGGCTCAGTTTCAGTTCAGTTGTTGCACTTGACGCGTCTTGTTCTGTTCGCGCTGCGGATCAAAGAAAATCGAGAAAACCCAACCCCGACTCCCAAGGAGGCCAAAATTGAGACCGAGAACCCATTATTGTGTGCGTGTCGGAAAGAAGTTGATTGCCAGAAGACAAAGATTGTCGCATAGAGCATGGATTATCGTTTACTGTTGGTATGTGTCATTATGTGAAAGGGAGTGGGAATGGGAGCCCCGTAGCTGGTGCTAACTGTTTCTGTCCAAGCCTCAAGTTCGTTGGCCAAGTCATTTGTTTTGCAACACTTACGGTACTGCTGTATGGCTGGGAACCAATGGCCCCATGCGATTCTGGAGCATGCTAATGAATTAAACTAACTGTCGAGTGGTGTGTCAGGGAGTGGGGGTTTGGCTCCGTTCTGGTCGGTTCTGTCCCGTTCCGTTCCGTTGATGTGTGCTTGGGTGTCGGAGCAACTTTCCCGTTAGCCACGGCATACACACATTTAGAACACACACGCCACCCCAACGAGTTCTCTGGCTGGAGGAGCCTCCTCGGGAATTGTCGACCGAAATGCGGTCAATCTCAATCTCAAATCTGCAATTAGGCTACAAATATTTACCATGCAAATTCTTGCCTGTTGTTTTTTATCTGTCTGTATGTGTGTGTGTGTATTTGTTTGTGTTTCTTTTTTGGTAAGAAACGAGTTTTAGCCTCATTAGAATGTCCCACAGCAGAGGGAAACAAAAGAACTCAGTCTTTGACCCAATTTCCCTTTATACGGAATTCAAATTTGTGCCGTGAATCATGTCACGAAGTCAAGAGATGAACAGCCAGCCACAGTGTGGCTCTGTGGAGATACCTGTTAAAAGGGGTAGCGGGGGGCAGCTGTGGCAGTGACTGCGAAATTCCAAAGTGTCTCTAAGACTGCAGCCAGCCGCCCGCACCGCCACAAAAGAGATGTTACTTACCGACTTGACCTGAATCTCTTTGTTGAACTTTTGATTTCATTGAAGTGGCCAGAATTTCAGGGAAAGTTCCCCAGTCCACTGGCCCCCCTGGTCCCCGCCACTTAATGGTCAAGTGAGCAGCAGAAACGAGGCCCATCAAGATGCAAAGATCACAGCCTCAGTCGCAGCCATGGATCTCAGTTTCAGTTTGGGTTTCAGTTCATTTTACAGTGGTCGGGTTTGTTTATCTTCAAGCCCGCAACTTTCGCGCTTTCGCCAAACAACAAAAAAATATCTCAGATAGTGAGAGAGAAGGGGAGAGACAGAGAAAGAGAGAGAGAGAGCATTTCTTTCCGCACAATGCGGGACCATTCATGCTGACTTTGACTTCAACTCGAAAATTAATTTGATTTATTTGTCCCCCCCCTCGGTGACTGTCTTCACTCATTTTGTTTTTTTTTGTGTCTTAGAAAATTCTCAGCTTTCTGCTGCTGGCCCACTTGGGTCTCGGCCAGCCCCAGCAGTCGCCCGCAACGGATTACGGCGAGGAGCAGCCACCCGAGGGCTACTACGCCTTTGTCGAATCCCCGAATGCCGTGCCACCCAGGGTCCGGCCACCGCCGTACACCTTCGTGAATGCCGACTGCAAGGATGTGGCGGCGGGCAAGAAATCGGCCGTCTCCGTGCACAACATCTGCGGGGATCTGAACAAGGGACAGATACCCAAGAATCCACTCGGACAGAATGTGCTCGGCGAGCCCTATCCCTTGTAAGTCTTCCACCCGATCCTCAACAGTTGTGAGCAGCGTTCCTAAGGGACTTCCATTCCTTTCCCCCCCTCACAGCGAGCTCATACGCAATCAGACATTGAAGTTCTTGTCGAAGACTCTGCCCGTGCTGAAGGCTGACGATACCTTGCCCAAGGTCACCCAGATCATACGCGATGAGCCCGTGGAGCAGCTGGACAACAACAACATCGACAGGCCCTATCCTGGCTCTGGTTCCACCCGCGTTCGTCGCAGTCTGCCCGATGGCATAGAATCCAATGAGTACAGCTACTTCGATCCCGCTCTGGACGAGGAGAACGGACACCAGCAGCAGCAGCGGCAGCGAGAGCAGCAACAGAAAAGAGCCGCCGAAGAGCGTAAACCACGAAAATTCTGCGATGGCGGTGGCGTGTAAGTAGAGATGGAGGAATTTTTGAACATAATCTTCCACAGAGCCAATATCATTCATGACGAAACTTTCTCCCTTAGATTCTGCACTTTGTATCGGGCCATTCAGGGTGATGGTGGCAGTGCCGCCGCTGCCACGCCCACAGCAGAGCGACGGGAGGAGGTGGGACCCATACGGTACGAGGGTCCGCCCACACCCTGCCCCGCCAAGGTGGAGTATGCCACGCCAGTGTTCGCCAAGAATTACCAGGGCGCCTGGCGCTATGTGGTCCAGATACCCTACGAGGGCTACTTCACGCAGACGGTGGAGGTGACGCGCTGCATCCAGGCCAGGTGCCACTATCTCGATGGTGGCTGCCTCTCCTCGCCGCGCTGGGTTAGCCTGCTGGTGGCAGAGATCTTCTATCCCAATGCCGAGGACACGGTGCCCACCAGCTCGACGACCACACCGACGCCATCCGTGCAGGACTTCCAGGCCTATCAGCAGTACCTGCAGAAGCGTGCCGGCGTCGCCACTGCCTCCGATGGCACTTCCTCCACGGGCCCCAATGGCGCCGGAGCGGGTGCGGCGCCGCCGGATGCCCATTGCGATGGCCACGATGAGCTGGGCTGCTTCCAGGTGCGTCTCTACTACGACTGGTTCTTGATACCCGGCTCCTGCAAGTGCTGGCGTCCGGACTACTTTGCCAAATACGTGCGTCGGAAGTCGGTGGCCGATTTGTGAGAGCTGCAAGCGAGATCTTTGGATCCGTAGCCTAGCATTAAGTATACGCTTTAGCAGTTAAGCGTGTTGGATCGAGATGAAGTGCTCATTCTAGTGATCCCAGCGGAGGATTCACTGGGATTGCGCAGAGTTTGCAGTTCGTGGCAGATACCAGAGACACACAACTCCAACTTAGGCGATTAGCTCCCTCTTTGACTGATTAAGCCAGGCGCATTGAATTTCTACTAATAAATAAATATACAAATATATTTCTCCTAAAATGCTGGCCATCGCTCTGCTCCGCGCTCGCTCTTCGCTTCGTTTCGCTCCCGGGGATTTAGGCTAGGCCAAACCGCTTCCGATGCCAAAGTGTGTGTGTGTCGTCTCCTTGTGCTCTTCGTGAGTATCTTTGGGCTAGTGTGTGTGTGTGTGTGTGTGTGTGTGTGTGTGTGTGTTTGAAAGATCCACCGAAAAAAACACAAGCAACAGCAGAAACCAGTCCCGCCGCCAGTCAACCAGTTGCGCATGCGTGCCCGCCACAGTCTCGGGACCCATAGTCGTCGTCGAGTGTGCAGTCAACAGCACAACCAGTCGGTTGGGTTTGCTTTGGTTTGGTTTGGTTTGGTTTGGGTGTTTTGGCCGGGCGCTGGACCGAACTGAAGCGACGCTGAGCACTGGAAGTGCATTCAATTCATTACATACACATTGAAGGCAACGCCACCGCCGCCACTCGAGAATAGGTGCAAACTAATTTGCGCAAAAAGCCTTGACGAACGGCCTCAAAAGGCTGCCTGCCACAAAAAAAAGCGGACTCAGAATTGCTCCAAACATTTCCGCATAGCACTTGGCACGGTAAGTACTCAAAGTATTTGTTTTTGAATTGCATTTGCCAATGGGAATTTAACATCAAAAGTTGTAGCTCAAGGATCCAGCAAAATGAGTTCAAACTTGGGCCAAGACAAAGTTGAGAAGGATAAGTCCACCATTCAGCTTGCAGGACGATCGCTTCAGTGACATTTATGTGATTTTATAATTCAATATTTTGCATCTACCATCAGAAACATTGCTGTGCCTTCTGCAAGTGTGTTGAAATACAGTTTATGACGTGAGTCTTTCCTTGTGGCAGATGATGTGAGCCATGGGTTAGGCAATTCTTTTTGGTTTTCCCAGCATACATTCCATGACAGCTCCATCGCTGCTCCGTTGTTGACTGAATCATGAGAGATTCAAACGGGGGCCTCTCATGAATATTCAGTTATGCATTGAGTCCACTGCGTGGGACCATCTCTAATCCGCGCACACACTTTCCATTTTGGGTCTCTCTTGCAGGTGAAGATGTTGCGGCAGAACACCAGCACCAGCATGCTGGCCCTCAACACCAGCGACGCGCACAATGGGCAGTCCCTGGACATGGATGCGCTGCCCAAGCAGTTTGTGCTGTCCATGAAGAAGCTCTTCGACATACTGGACGATAAGCAGAGTGGCTATGTGAGGTATGTGGATATCGAAAAGGGTTGGCAGGACGACGGATCGAAGGGACTGCCGCGCGGTGTCCTCGACTCGCTGCGCCGTGTCACGCCCAGCTGTGGCCTGCTCTCCTTCGAGCGCTTCTGCGCCGGACTGAAGCTCTGCCTGCTGCGCAATCAGCAACAGATGAGCGAGACCAAGATTCGGCCGAGATCCCAGCCGCAAAGTCTGGGCGCAGAACTGGAGTACGGATCGCCAGCACCGCCGCCTAAGCCACCGCGTCAGTCAGCAACAGTGACCACATCTCCGCCGGCTTCTTTGGGCAAGGCAGACATTCGCCATGCCCTGCAGAACTGGCAGCTGAATCTGATGCACAGCGAGCGGGATGCGAGTGCGAATGCAGTCAAGCAGAAGTCGCTGACGCTGAAAACAGCCCGCGAGCAATTCGAGCATCGCGGGTCCGCGGATGGTGGCTCATCATCCACCTCGGCCTCGGCCACTGACTGGAGCCTGGCCCTGCCACCGAAGAAGTCGAGCAGCAAGCGACGCGAGTCGCGCAGGCACACGCTGCAGAACGGCATCGACTACAACATGCTGAAGCGACTCAAGCACCTGGAGGAGCAGCGGGAGCTGCTGCTGTTCGGCCTGGACGGGGTGGAGAAGGCGCGGGACTGGTACATGCAGCAGGTACTCAACGTGCAGGAGCAGATCAAGTATTTCGGGCGACTCGGAACCAGATTCGTGAGTATAATAAGGTCGCTTGGTCGCTTCCAAGTTTAATTATCCACTCCATCCACCGCAGGATCAATGGTCGGAGCTGCAGCAGGAGCGTCTTAACTTCCAGCGTGCACGCGTTCTGGAGGCTAACCGCAGTCTGGCCATTCTGGCCGACACATGGGAGCATGGCGGATATCCGCTGCACATCAATCTGGCCATGCCGTCCAAGCTCTCCGATTTGCTGGAACGTGGCAGTCTTTACGAGCAGCATCAGCAGCAGCAGCATCCGCACCAGCTCCAGCAGTTCCACAATATGCGTGCCATTTCAAATTTCGTCCTCAGCCAGCCCTCCCCCGAGAGCCAGTCCTCCGCAGGTCTGGGCGACGCCGATGTGGTCTACTAGGGTACTAGGGAAGAGGTCTTGGACTACTTTGTAAATAGTTTGTGTATTATTAAATGGCTCAACAGTCTGTTCTAGTCTAGAGGGGATTGGGGAAGCGACGCATATACTTGTTCAGCTGCTTGTAGTTGAGGTTGTTGCCCGGCTGAACGACGCCTTGGTTGATGGTCTTCTTGGCCTCGAACTTGCGGTCCATGTAGCACTTGAAGCAGTTCTGAAACTTCTGGATCTCCTTGTCGCAGTACTTCTCCACAAACTCGTTGTCCTTCATGCAGGCGAAGAGCACGCCCATCTCCTGCAGACATGCCACATCCGAGCCGGAATCCGCCTTGCCGCTCACCGTGTTCTTCAGGCGCAGCGGCAGAATCTCTTGGAATGGCACATCCTTCTCGTTCTGCGGCTTTCTGCCACGTGCGGCATAGAGGGCCCCGGGTACGCGCATTTCTACGGAAAACACCACACAATCAGTTCTTGCCTTTTTAGTCAAATAAATACAATTCTTACCAATAATAAGCGTTTTCTTCGCTTTCAATTCAGTCAGCTGTGCCGGTTACGTCAAACACGTGTATTTGCGCTTTACAACACTCTCATAATTCAGGTAAACGAGGCTACACAACACTGCAACAATAAATAAAATATAAAATAAAACAATAAATAAAAGCAAGGAAAGGAAGGCCAAGAGACAGAGGCCATCACTGGACCGCCACTTATTAACGACCACGCGTCATGGAAGCCGCCCAGAATTCCGGACAGGCGGCACAGCAGCTCGTTGGGCCAGCAGACGCGGTGCGTGAGGAGGAGACGCACCAGCCGCACCAACATCCGCTGTCGAACGGTGTGGGCAGTCTGAAGCGCCAGATCAGCCGTTTCCATCCATATCATGGATCAAACATCCAGCTGGATGACGATTCCACTGTCGCCTATCGCAGGGCGAGCTTCGCCGATGCATTGGCCTTCTCGGAGCGTCCTCTGGCGCCGGGCGACATATTCCTAGTGGAGATTGAGCAGATCGAGCGCGGATGGTCCGGCCACATGCGCCTGGGCCTCACCGAGCTGGCTCCCAATGTGATCGAGGCAAGCGCCGAGGGCCTTCCACACTTTGCCCTGCCAGACCTGGCCAATATGGGCAACAGCTGGATATACCCGATATCCAAGTTCGATATGAATCAGCGGCAGGAGCCCGTCGACATCATCGAGCCGGACACCTATAGTCAGTCACACCGTGAGTAGACCACGTAGCCATCTAGCAGTGAAGTTTTTTTGGTAACGCTCCTGCTCCTCTAGGAAACCTTCTGGGCGATGCCCCACATATAAGGACGCCGCGTGGCCTGCTGCCAAAGAGACTGCTGCGTCCGGCCATGGGCAAGGGAAACTCTGACATTCTTCTCACCGACAGAGGCTCGCGCATCGGCATTATTTACGTGCCCTCAAGCAACAGCCCGTCCAGAGGCGAGCTTCATTTCATCATTAATGGCGTGTCCCGTGGACCCGTCGCCAGAGAAATTCCTTTAAATATGGCCCCCCTGTTTGTTGTTATCGATGTGTACGGCACAACCAAGCAGATTCGCATTATCCAGCTCGAGGGCAGTAAGTGCAGTCAATCAAGTCGATGTTTTTGACGTATTTTTGTAACCATCTACCCCTTCGATTCCACAGTTCTTTCCCTGCAAAGCGCCTGTCGCAATGTCATCCTGGAGAACGTTCCAGAGAATGCGATTGGCCACCTGCCACTGCCGGAAAGCATCAAAAGATTCCTGCTGCGTCGAGACTAGGGTCACACATATATTATATAAATGGCTCTATGTAATAGAGTTCCGTGTGAATGTAGAGAGAGAGAGAGAGTGTGTGTGAGACAGTGTGTATGCATGAGCGTGGATCGTGATAGTCTGTTTACCCATATTTTTATAAGCATGTAACACAAGTACCAGCATCAGTAGCAGCCACAACTGAAGTGCCCGTACGTTGACTCTTGATTCCAGACACCAGGCGTCGAGGGCCGCATCTAATGGATTGGATTGGTGACGATGCACTCCGGTAACTTCCGTTAGCCACGACTTCCCAGTTGAGCACTATACAATACCATTCCCCTGGTCACCCTCCTTTCGCTGTGGCGGGCGTATAATTGTAAAATGTTCTAGTTATAGTTTTGATCGGTCTGGTTTCGTTAATTAATTTTTTTTGAGAAAACTATGTTTGAGAACATAACCAATCGTTATCCAACTCAATAGGAGAGGATGCCATGCCCCTATCTGGGAGGACATTTACGATTATCTACCAGCTGCAGAGCACCAGACCGGACCCAACACACCGCCCTGCCTTTTAGCGTTTCGGTTCCGATCCATTCAAGACTGTTTCCGTTTGCTTTACTCCTAAGTGATTGTTGCTAAATGTAAGTTATGAGTGTAATAAAATAACGAACGAAGTTGCTGTAATCCGTCGAATTCCATATTCCTCTAGGGGATGCAACACTAAAGCCGTTTATTCAAGCAAAGATAATTGTATGTATGTAAAGATATAGAATATTAGATAGGCAGACTCTAGAGGGCCTACTTGCCGCGATTCTCGGCCAACTTGGCTTTAAAAATGACCTTCAGCTCGTCGGCTCCATCTCCGTTCACCTCCTGGTAATAGGGCAGCTCAGCCACACGCTTCAGCCAGGCTTGGACCTTGGGGAACTTGAATTCATCAATTGGAGCAGCATCGTTTACCGAAGTGACTGTGGCCACGGCACAGAAGTCGGCAATGGTCAGATCACTGCCGCACAAGTAGGGCTGATCCTTCAGAAAGCCCTCCAGAATATCGTAGCACTTCTGGATGTACGCAATCTTGTCAATGGAACAGTCCGTCGAGCCGTAGTATAGGATGGGCTCATACAAGAAACGAAGGCGTGCGAACAAATGACCCGAGTCCAGAT
Source organism: Drosophila guanche (assembly GCF_900245975.1). Lineage (NCBI taxonomy): Eukaryota > Metazoa > Arthropoda > Insecta > Diptera > Drosophilidae > Drosophila > Drosophila guanche. The sequence continues at coordinate 10,382,217 of NW_022995743.1, read as the reverse complement.
GCAGACGCGCATCGACATTGGCGCGCTGCACTAAGTCCTTGGGGTAGAGCTGCTGGTGCTCCTTTCCGTATTTCTCCACCAGATAGGCACAAATGGCGTGCGAGTCGATTATCGTTGCATCCCCATCGATCAGGGTGGGGATGGTGTGCTGGGGGTTCAATTTAATGAATTCTGGCGTCAAATGTTCACCTTTTAGCAGGTTAATTGGCCTGGACGTGTGGAAAATCTTCGGTTAATTGGTTTATATATGGGAAACTATAGCTGTGGGAACTTACCGCAGTTCAAGATCAAGGCCGATCGCCTTGGCCGTGAGCAGAACGGCGCGAGAGGGAGGACTCAGCGTGGCATAGTAGAGGGCTGGCTTCGACATGGTTGTTCTGTGAATATCTGTCGGGAAATTAGTTGGACGAACTCTAGAAGCCACCCACCCACGAGCTTAACTTCATTAAACAGAGTGAACACACTCTTACCCCACGGGAATATCAGATAACCTCTAAGCTATAAACAAAGATGTACACACACACATACATATGTTTAAATATATATGTATATATATGAAGATAAGTCACTATCAGAGGGCACTCAACATAGAAACGAGCACCTGTAGGAATTTTACTGGCAGCCCCGTCAGCGCTTGTCTCCACACATAAGCATGTATGAGTAACCACCCAAACTATCCCTGGGATAGGGAAATTAAATTTACGAAACAAATGTAATTAGCGGTCCAAGCACACACACACACACACATTCACACTGTAAAAAGTATATGTAGATGTTGGAAAAGCACAGATCGTGCCTTTTTTGTGTGTTTCTCTTGCTGGCTCACTCTCTCTCGCAGCGTACATATATATGTTTGTTTGCCGGCAGACTGCAATACCCTTGAAGAAGATATTCATCCTCGCCAGGTGTTTGAAACGCTTGCAACATTCCGATCCTAAGAGGCATTAATTTACAATTTGTTGATGCAATAACGTAGTTTTACAGTCCTGTCGCAATGGAACGTTGCACAGAACCTTCTTATTCACTCAATATTTGTATAGCGCGCAGTGATATTGTATCTGTCAGGGTATCAAATGGTCGCCACCCCAAAGCATGCCTCCCCCTCTTATTTTATAGTGCTAATGCAGCAGAAGTGAGTGTGTGTGAGTTGGGGGGACGGACTCTACGCTGTTAGCGTTTGATTACTCCCATCCCCTCCCCTTTAGAGATTATTATTTCACATTTGTTTAAGCGCACAGCACAGCACAACACAGCGAAACACTCACACAATTTTCTATGACCGCTCGCTGCAAACTCGGAAAAGTAAATGTGGGAATGGAAGAGAGAACCTGGAGCAGCAGCGTAACGAAACGAAACGAAACGCAACGCAACGCAAAAGGCAAACCGCAGATTGAACGCGGCTACGGACACAGCTGTTTATCGTGCTGTTTCATTTGTTATAGACTTTAATTCATAAACTTTTGGTACAGGTTAAATCGCATTATGTTTAGGGTCTACGAGTATATGATTACCGGTAATTTAATAATTGTATGTAGCGTATATATGAACGTACTTAAAGAGCTTATACATAGATATGCAGTAATACCAACGTTTTTCATCCGCACACGGCAGACACAGACGCGCAATTCCTTGAGCCCAGAAGAGGAACAGGAAAAGGCTCGAAGCCTGAATCAAGAGACTATAAGTTAGAGTAATAAAATGGTGTCGTATAGAACATTATATGCACTTAATTGGAGATTTCTTATTGATCGATCACACACTTCTGTTTCGTTTTGCACCCTCAATTGTCGAGCATGCTGCGCTTGAGCGCCTCCTCCAGGTCAGCGTCAAAGCTCTCCGGCTTTGAGTAGTCCGCCGCGTATCTATCCTTAGTTTGATCTTTTTTGGCCCCGGCATTGTGCGTGCCCTCCGGGAAGCCCTTGCCAAAGTCGCTCGAGAAGTTGTGGACATCAAAGGCTTCAAATTTGGCAAAGTTGTTGTCAAGTTGAGTGGAGTTGGCCGGCTTGCTGCCTCCAAAGCTGTCCTCGAAGTTGTCGTTGAAGGCGTCGCTGCTAACGGCAAAGGCATCGAACGTCGCCGTCCTGCTCGCATTGATTTGTTGGCTGCCTAAAGCTTTTGTGGCCGTTATCGGCGATGAGCCGGTGGCTGTGATTGAGTTTTCGTTAGGCTTAAAGTTATCATTAAATGCATCGAAGAAGGAATCGTTGAGTTTCTTGGTCATCGTCGTCGTAGGGGTTGTGGTTGTAGCTCCAACTGATCCCGATCCGAAGTCATCAAAGTCTGCAAACGCATCCAGCGCCGTCTGGGACTTTGTGTCTTTCTGTGAGGCATTCGAGTGGTGCGAGGATGGGGCCGGACTCGCATTCAGATTGAATGCATCGAACTGCTGCATTATATCGTTGTTCAGTGGCGTTACAGCTCTCGGTTTGGTGCTGTTGTTGTTCATGTTTTTTACGTTGTTCAGGGTCTTCACAGCGGCGGTTCCCATCTCATCTGAAATATGGAAATGCTATCAAGATGAGATTCTGACAAACGCACTATGCATACGCACCCTCTGAGCTAAAGTCCTCGGCAAAGTTCTTTTTGTGGGCCTCTCCCTTAGAGCCAACCTCCTGATCCTCCTCCTCGTCATCGGCAAAGGGGTCTTTGATGCTGAACGGGTCTTCATAGCGGTAGTCCTTGAACGGATCATCTTTGAAGTCTGTGGGCCCCGTGATGAGGCCTGGCGTTGGTGTCTTCGCATTGACGTTTGCTTTGCCGCCGCCAAAGGCATCAAAGAGACTCGCTTCCTGGCCCAGGCTTATAGGGTTTCCCACTCCCGTTGGGGCTTGCGCCTGGAGCGGTGTGTTGGAACGCGGCAAGTGTTGGTTATTTAAGGTGGTGGACAGGGTGGAGGTGGTGCTGGTGAGGGCGGGAATTTTGGGCGCTGTCGTCAAGGATGACGATGTCGCTGGCAGTAGGGGGTGCAGAGGTGTGCTGGCGACCTTGGAGCCTGGTGCCGCATCATCGAACAGGGAGAAGCTGTCTAGCAGCGAGGCATTGATCGCTGGAATAGGGGTGGCCGTGCCCATTGGCGTGGGCGTGGCTGCGGGCGTGCTTGGAATGTCCTGGTGCTGTTCGGATGTGTGCGGGAAGGTTTTACGAGTGCGTGGGTGAGGAGGAAAAATCAAAAAAATTAAAAGTAAATCAAATTGTAATCAAATCCAATCGAGTCGAACTTATAGGCAAAAAGAATAAAAAAGTCAAACGAAAGCTTTAAAGCACACATCGCAAAGGTGGGGGCTTAGGAGGAGGAGGAGGAGGAACACGACCATTAGCATTACCATTACCAGAACCCAGGGAAAGCATTCCTCTCCTGCTCCCCATATAACTCTCTCTCTGACGTACGTGGAATGATGTCGAACATAGATATTTCTCTTTATTAATAATGCAAAACGTTTTCTCTGTTACATTTTGGGTATCGGTTAGGTTGCGGGCTCCCTTTATATGCGTGTATATGGATATATTTATATTATATGTACGGACCCATGTGATGCACAGAAAAATCAATGCATGGGAAGCTTGTGGGAGCAAGTGTGTGTGTGTGTTATGTGGGTTTTATTATAATCAAAATCTGACAATTATATAGCTGGATACTTGGAGGCTAAGCTATACCCCTTAGATTCCTATATTTTATGTTTTAATTCTCATCTGATGCAGTTTCATTAAATAGTAGTGGGGACGCTCAGGCCAACTCCCCCATAAAATTCAAAATATTCTGCGGCAGTTACATTCATAATCCATAATATGTGTATGTGTACGATTTCAAATGTTGTATTATCGTTAGTATTATCGCGTATGCAGAAACAACAAACAACTTGCATTTAAATTCCCTTTAGAGAGATCCTTCTCTTGACTAGCAAATGAACAAACCATCCAAGAATGTATGACTAGTTAAGATCCTCCAGTTGAGATCATTGATATTTAAACAATTCGAGGGAAGTCTCCATAACATAATCGTAATATTAAGTTAAATACAATATATTGCACAACATTTCGGAATCGAACTTTGAATCGAGCTACGTTTATCCATCCGTTTCCTCCCATCTTTCTATCCATATATATCGTTTAGTTTTCTTTTCTTTTGGTTTTTGACTACATTTATAACACGACGAGATGTAACGCTTGGAATTTGTTTGAGTTTTTGAATTGATTTAGTACATTTAGCTAATTGGAGGCATGATTGATAAGTCTGTATGGGCAGGGCTCTGTCTCTCCTCTGCCGTGCACGTACCATGACTAACACGAGACGAGTGTGTTTAGGTTTGGTGTCGTGTAATTTAATATGTGTTGTGGTTCGCCATAAACTTTTCTTTGTACGCTTCAAATCGATTTGCAATGCTGCTAGAGGAGGAGGCTCTCCCATTAACTGACTGTTTGTGTGTGTGTTTTTGTGTTAGTACTGATATTATGTATATTATATACGAGTATATATATGTATATGTATATATATATGCATTATAGAAATGTGATTATTCTTAATATGTTCACTGGAAGTAAAAAATTGCAAGAGATGAGAGAGAGAGAGAGAGAGAGAGAGAGACCAGATGGTTAGTTTTCATACGAGCCAAAAGCCATTGACTACTGGGCGGGGATAGAGTTTCGTTCACGGGTTGTACGAGGTGGAGTGGCAATAAACAACAACTCAAGTGTACTGTTAACAAAGTAAAACCAATATAAATAACTCAAAGTTCTACTTTTGTGAGTACGTGCTTCAAGAAATAATATGTTTATTTCTAAACTACAAAAAATAACTTAAGAATTGTTAGTAAATAAACGTAATTGGAAACCAAACTTGAATTAGCACAGCTACAGGTGCGGGTGAACGGTGGGCATGCATTACCACCGATCCCAGCGTACACTGAATTGGGTACCAACCTTATTGTCAAAGTCTTCAAAGTCAGCGAAGCCTCCTCCCCCGCCGCCTCCGCCTCCGAAACCACTCGTTGGCTGTGGGAAAAGGAGTAATCAAATGTTTAAATAATAATCTTCTCAGCAACTCCTATGTTACTGTCTCACCTGTGGTCCTCTTGGTGGGGCTGGTCTGGGTGGCGGCACCTTGGATTTCTTTGGGGGCAGTGCTGGACTAGGTGACTCCGGTCGTGGTGGTGGGCCTGATCTCTGTGCGTTGGGACTGAGCACCTGACCCTGGCCGGTGGGCGCGTGCAGAGCGGCAAACGGATCGCTTCCAAAGTCGTCCTTCCCAGGCTGCAATGCATGATCGGTGGGTGAGTCGTCGGGCTTCCCTCTAAACCCAATGCCCGGCCTTACCTCCGGTGTGATGGCGCTGCTTTTGCCGCCTCCAAATGCGTCCGCACCAAAGGGATCGCGTTGCGTTTGGCCAAAACCAGCTGATGAACCTGTCTGGCCAAAGCCTGTTCCACTCTGGCCAAACGCATCGAAGCCGCTGTCAAAGCCGGAGCTCATCGTGAAGCTGTCATCGAAGCCGGCATTGATGGCTGGCTTGCTGACCTGGCCGCTAAAGGGATCGTTGCCGAAGCCGTTGGTCGACTGGTTGGCCCGATTGGCTGCTCCGCTGTTGTTCTCGTCGAAGGGGTCGTCCTTGGGCATTTCGATCTCCTTGTTGAGTGTCTTGCGAGCGTCATCGAATTCCGGTTCTATTTTCAGCTGGTACTCGGAAACGAGCTCCGCGTTCTGGGTCTCCATGGCGGCGCGACAGATGAGCAGCGCATCGGTCATCTGGCGCTGCGTCTCCATCAATTGAGTGACCATTGAACGCACCTTTCCAAGAGGGGAGCATGAGCATGAGCGCCAAAGGTATGTCAAAGGAATGTAAACCACTTACCGAGCTAATTTGGAGCTGCGTGTTCTGCAGATGCTTGGTCAGCTTAGATAGTTCGCGATTGTTGTCATCGTACTCCTTCTGCAGAGACGTCTCCTCATCCTTGAGCTTCTGCAGTTCGGAGCGTTTGGCATTCAGTTCGCCCTCCTGTTCGTTGATGGTCTCCTCCTGCTTCTGGCACTGGTCCCGTATCTTGTTCACCTACAAAAACACATTTGCAAATGCGATTCCGATAAGTGTTAGATGCTTCTCTGACATATCCAAAGTGTGCACAACATTTAGGCCAATAAATATGCAAATATATACACACTCATGTACATACTGTGTACAATAAACATGAACAAAACAAAAACAAACATACAAAAACCATAAAGAAGTGAGGAACTGAAACAAACCTGGCTGCTGGTGGCGGATATGTCAAGACTTACGCTGGCCAACACGGCCGTAATTTGGTTAACCTTATGAAATCGGAACAAGTTGTGTGAATAAGTTTTAAAGTGCAATCACCGATTTAGTAGGGGTTTCGTTTTGCATTTAGCCAATTTGTTAACAGAATGTGGAAGTGTGGAGGTTGTAGTTTGGAGTTTGGAGTGTGGAGTAACCATGACAAAGAAAGGGAAATCAGAGTTCAAATTGAAATTAAAATGTTAAACCCAAAAGAGCAAGCAAAGTGAAGCAGCGGCCTTATGGCGTAGATGCATGCAAATTAAATACTTGAGCCTGCAGATCGTCCAGACGCTTCTGTGCCTCTCCACGCTGATTCTCCAGCTGCTTCAGTGTAGCCGTCAATGTGTCCAGTTCGCTCTGTAAATGCATTTGGGATTAGTCTCAGTCGTTGTGTCGAATCTTCAGCATTTCACTGACCTGTAGACTGCGCACTTCACCGTTCTTGATGCGCACATCAGCCTCCTTTTGGGCAATCTCCGTCTCTAGCACACGCCTTTCGCGCGCCAGCTCCTCGATCTCCTTGGATATCATCTCCAGCTCGGGGTTGGAGTACGTTGGCTTCGTCTCCTGCAGCTGCATATCCACGCCCGACACTGTCGAGCGCATTGATGGCGGCACCATGTTGGCGGTCAGTACATGCGGCGGATCCACGCCGCGCTGCTTCCGCTCGACGAACCACATGGCCAGGGCGAACTGCTCCACAGTCAACTTGCCCGACTGATTAGTGTCGCACAGAGCCCTGAAAGTGATCGTTTGAGTATACGGTTTCCTCGAATATGGTTTATAGCTGCAATCCTCACCAGATATCGGCCAGACTGCGTTGTGGTATACCCGACTTTATGAAAATGTCCTTCACCTCGAGGCCAGAGACCAGGCCGTCCTTGTCGAGGTCCGACTGACGGAATATCTCCTCAAAGCGGTTCAGCTCAGAGGCAGTCACCACCCAGTCCGCACTGGCCGTCACTGGGGCGCCGATCGGTATCAGCGGATCGGTCTGGATCAGAGGCTGGGAACTGACCGCGCCCACGGGCGGAATGCGGGTCATGGGCGGCACGGCCACGGGCATCGGAATAGCCGCCGGCGGAGCAATGTCCTTGGGAAAGTTGGCGACGAAGCCACTATCGCCGAATCCCTCACCGCTGGGGGCACGCGGCATGGCAGCACCAGCTGGTGGCGGCGGCATGGCAGGTTTGGGTGGCGGACCAGCGCCTCCGGCCTTCCGCAGCTCAGGTGGGAGGACACTGGGCACAGTGCGCTTCTGGAGCGTCTGGTAGACGAGATGCATGGCCACAATGAACTCGTGCTTGTCCAAGTTGCCGTCCTTGTCCTGATCGGCCAGGTCCCAGATGGTGCCGAGGATGTTCATCGGCAGCTTGGACTCCATGAGCACGCCTTTCACCTTGTCACCGGGCAGCATGCCGTCTTGGGGGCGGAGCGACTGGAATAGCTGCTCGTACTTGAGCCGATCGATGACACTGATTGACCAGTCGCCGGTGGCCGCCCCTCCGCTCGCAACGGGACCTGTTTGAATGCGAGCGGGCACCATTTTTGGTAGTTCACCCTGGGGGTAAGTAATGAAATTTCGTGTGACACACATAAGTTCGTGGCTGGCTATTGTGTAACTGGTGCAATCTCTATGCCGATTATCTTACCACTTTTGGTGGGTTGACAGTGTCCACATAAATGTTGTTCATGTTGGCCACCTGCCCCGCCTGGGAGAGGGAGACTAGCTTCAGAGCCACGAAGAAACCGGGCTTGTCCAGGAAACCCTTCCCATTTGGATCGGACAGATCCCAAATGCGACTGAGCACCACATCGCTGAGGCCCGACCTCTTCAGAAACTTGGCCGCCGTCATGGCCTCAATCGCCCCAGTGCCTTTTGGGTCGATCTGCAAAAATCAATAGGGGGTTGCAAGAAAACCGAAACGAGCCCAAGCGACATTCCCGCTTCGTGACGCCACGCCTGAGCGTCCTTACCTGTTTGTAGTAAGCCTCGTAGATGCCGATGTGCTTGCTGCACACCTTGGCAAAATCCAAATTCATTTTGACCAAATTTTCTCACTGTTATTCACGAGTTAAGCTGCAGAACGAGCACGAGAACGCGTAAGCGTAAGTCTGTTATCACAAAATCGATTTTTCTCCTATTGACGAGGGCGGAACGGAAACGAACTCCTGAAGAACGAGTGTGCAAACGCTTATATTTCGCCGACCACGGGTTGCATCCACGAGGGCAGTTGCTCTAGCCACCTACAATATTGCTGCGCGCATTTCGGTCTTGCATTTAACATTTAATTGCAATTGAAAATCGAATACAATACACTTCTGAATTTAGTTTTTTTTTTTATTTATAAAATATACCGCCCGACCCTAAATATACCGAAATATGCCTTCTCATTTGTAGAATATACCGAGAAATAAAATAAACTTAACCCACTTAAACACCATATATTTAAACAAGTGAACACCCTGAGATAAAACGCGGAAAATAATACTGTTTGTAAATGAACATAACGAAAAATGTTCATTGCTAAACAATACTACTAACAATGACCATGATTTATTTTTCCTGAACTGTGCTAAAATGGTTCAAGGGTTATAATGTTCGCGCGTAAATTAGAATACCCTCTGTTCGACAATGGGTTAAATCGTTCTGTGCCCATGATCGGAATTCCTATTTCTCGATTTTGATGATCGGTTTAATATTGCGAGCTAACCAGAATCCCCAGGACTTCTCATATAATTTAATCCAACAGATGCATACATTTTTCGCTAAATTGGCCAGCTTTGAGAGCTTCTGTTGTTTGGATTAGTTATAAAATACGGAAATATGGAATGCAACGATTTTCATTTTGAGGATAGACATTTGTACACCCTATTTCGTTTAATTAGTGTTAAATTTTTTATTGCGAAGCTGCTCTGAAACAATTATTTAGAATTGTTCTTAGATTGACATGACAGAGACAAGAGCAGTTAACAATCGGTATCGTTGTGCAATTATCGAAAACAGCCAAGCTAGATTTGAAATTGCGCTTCTGACTATGTGTGTGTAGAATTAGAGCAAGCGAACGCGACAGTTGGCGGCACCGCACTGGCAGTAGAGAACCTTATTTGGGACCACGCCCACTTCGTAGTTGTAGTTCCAGGTCAGCTCGGTGCCGGAGATAATGTGCGAGGAGGCAAAGAAGCCGACCCAGGGGAAGCGCAGATCGTGGGTATCTACAAAGACATTCTGCACAAACAGATTGGGGTTGCACGAATGCTGCACGAGCAGAGGAATAAGCATTAATTAAAGATAATTGCAACATGCCGCGCGGCTGAGCTGAAAACTCACATTGAAGTAGCGTCCCAAATTGCCAGTTGTCTTGGCGTCCATGATAAAGGGGGTCTGGTCTTTGCCAAAGAAGCGGCGCACAGAGTTTTCACGCACTGTTTCATCCAGATCAGTGTTGGGATTGAAGCTAATTACTTGCCGCTCTTGCGAGTCCAATTCGGTGTTCTGCGTGCTGCTGCTGTTGCTGCGTGAGGAGCGCAGCCTGTCCTTCTTCTTGATATAATAGTTGTTGGGTCGGAAGTCATCGTCGTCTTCCGCATCGGGGCCGTAATTGTCGTCTTCGGGGTCCGGGTCCGAGCGCTCCACGTCCGATTCGTAGCCCTCCTTCAGCTGCTCGGCCACCTCAATGTAGTCGAGATCGGCAAAGTACTCGTCCCCTGCATCCTGGCCGCCCTCATTGGCCTTCGCCTCAGTCAGCAAGTGGCCGGCATAGATGCACACGAAGGCGCCCTTGGGAATGTCGTTGACACAGCGCAGACCCCAGCCACGGTTCGAGGTTTTGAACACCTGCAGCTTCATCTCCAGCGAGTGCTGGACCACACGGTTCAGGCAGTTCTTCTTGCACTTGCAGCGCGAGTTGCACTCGTAGATGCCCGTCAGCACGCCCTCGTACAGTCGCTTGTACTGGTAGCCGATCTCCTCAAGAGGCTTCTTGGGATTGCAGTACCGGACGCCGGTTACGGTCAGCTGCCAGCAAGCGCACTTCGATTTGTCCTGCAAATGTAACACCTCCTCAATTATGCTTGGATCATGTAATGCAGAATCGAACTTACCGAACAATCATCCTCGCAATCGCAGCACACAAGGAACTCCTCGTCGAGATTCAGGTTCACGCCCTCGGTCGGAATGCGCTGTTTGGCGTATTCGCAGGGCGGCGGCAGAGTGTTGTCGTAGTAGTTAACCAGGGGAATCGCCATCTTCTCCTGCCCCTTGGAGATGTCCGCCTCCTTGACGATGGTCGATTCGATGTAGTACTCGGCCAGGCAACAAAGGTCTGGAGTGAAGTCGAAGTTGTCTACATTGAGGCTATTATTGGTGACCCGCAGATAGTGGTGCACTTCGGCCATGTTGCGCAGAGTCCGACCGCACGGACCGCGATAGATGACTGTTCGCTTGGTCTTCTGCCTCATAATCATGCGCTCCCATCCCGACAGCAGTGGCTTGGACAGCGGACTGTAGCTGTCCAGACGATGCACGACCTTGAAGGGACAGCCCGGGTTGCATTTGTGGGTCTTAAAATCTTTCGTCGGCTGATTCCGCTTGGCCGTGAAGTGCACCACCTGGCCCTTGGGACGGCTGTCGTCGTCCACGTAAATGGTGGAGTTGTTTAGGTGACGGACAGCGGAGGCGGATGCCATTGCCGCTGAAGGGGATGCCGACGATGAGCTTGTCGATCCTGATTTCGCGGTGCTTTTGCGGGCTATGGCACGTATCTTTTGATCCACCTGCCTGTTGCTCGACTCCATCTCCTTGGTGTAACGTATGAAGGGTTCAGTGCGCTGCAAGTCCGAAGTTAGTTGGAAATGCAGCAATTTCTAATGAATAACAAACTCACTCTAGGGACCCGCATCTGGTGGATGGCACTGTCGGAATTCAGGGAATTCTGCGTCTCCTTGAAGACGGGGGCCAAGCGCAGCGAGCCGCGATATATCCACTCCGTGTGGTTCTTGTCGGCCTCGAACTGCATCAGCACCAGGCTGCAGTCGACCTCAATGACGCGGGCATACAGCCAGGTGCCATTGGACTCGGTGTTCATGCTCTGTCCTTTGGTGCATTGCACCATGGGTCTGTCCACCGCGTACTTCTCCACGTACTTCTGGATGAAATCGCGCGAGGCGGGGTGCACATCCTCCCACACCTTTTCAGATGATTGGCACACCAGGCGCACATCGCTGTGGTGCACATACTGGGTGTAGCCGTCGTCGTAAAATATCAGATAGCGAAAGCGATTGTTTTGCTTCAGGGGCTCGGCAATAATACCCGGATAGAAGGCGCTCTGCACCACGCCCTTCTCCTTGCCACGCACCAATGTGCCGTCAAAGAAGGCGATCACGCGAGTGCCTGACCGAAAGGGAAGACAGTTTATTCAGAGAGTAATTTAAGGAAGGATTGCATCCACTCACCAATGGCCAGACGCACTGTCGGCGGATCAAAGTAGGCCAAGTGCTTTGCCGTCACCGTCTTCATCATCGGATAGGGCATGTGCTGATACTTGATCTTATAGGCCTTCACGGTGATACCTCCGGCGGTGGTGGTGTCGCAGATCTCCACTACATTGACAGACACCCAGCTGGCAATGGCCTTGTTCTTCACGGCGTAGTAGGTTTCCCCAACCTTGATCGGCGGCCGTTCGATTTCACCAGATGCAGGCAGGTGCTGCAGACGCTAAAATATCCAAATATCAAAATGTGCTCTCCATCTTCCTCTGCTTTTAACTCACTTTATAATCACTAGTGCAGATGTTCTGGTGGAGATCCAGGGGCGGCAATTGCTTGTGCACCACCTGGCATGAATTGTAAACGGAGCAGTGCATCTTGTCCGCCAAACTTTGGACCTTTGCCAGCTTCAGGTCCACCTCCTCGAACTCCTGGCCCAAGCGCTCCATTCTGGCTTCAATGATGGACTTCGACCAGTTGAGTTGCTTTTCAAAGTCCACCATATTCAGCGTCTTCTTAATGGCATCTTCCAGTTCGTTCTCGATTAGATTCAATACATTCTTGGAAAACTCGGGTTTTTCTACAACAAATCAAAGAAAACATTAAAATATAAACTTCTTAAAAGCTAGTCGGATGGCTGCACCTGGTGGCTTTTCATCCTCCTCCTCGTCGCTGCTGTCCAGGGTAACAAAATCAGCCTGCTCCTGCTTGAATTCCTTCAGCAACAGCGGCTGCTTTGCCAGCAGAAGACCGGCGTACTCCTAAAAGGGACATTTTGTATACAACACATTGATCCACCAGTAAAAATATATGTTGCGACCTCACCTCATAGGTATCCAGGGCTGTGTCGTAGCAGCCCAGGCAAATGTACTGCGTCTTATGCAACTTCCTCGGAGCCTTGTAGAAGTTCAGGATAGCCACGCAGGCCAGCACATACTGCTTGTGTTGCCGCTTGCAGTTGCAGTTAATGCAATCCTTGTTGTAGGAGATCACCCCGTCCCAGGAAAAGACGCCTTTTGGCTCCTCCTCCTCCTTTGGCGGATTACCCACTTCTAGCACCACCGCGAGAGCTTCTTTGAGGGCGGCACTGGGAGATTCGTCGATTTCCATGGAGTCGGCATTATCTTTTGGTGTAACTTTTGGCTCGACTGTCACTCCATTCACCTTGGAATCGACTGGCGGCTCCAACTGAGTAGTAGATTTGTAGGATTTTTGGTGATCCTTTGATTCTTGGGCTGCTTTTGGACTGGCCACTGGTATATCTTCTGCCATGGCTGTGCCATCATCCATTTGAATACTGTCGTCAGGTTTTGATGCAGTCTCTGGCGGCACCACCTCCTTTTCCTTCGCAAGGGAATCATCCGTAGTAGGACTGCTGATTAGTTCAATGCTGCTGTCAGCCAAGGCGTCACTTTCCTTGCTCTCCTTGCTGTCGGTTTCACGTTCTTTTAGCTCAGACTCATTGGTGGCTCCTGGTTTTTCCTCCTCATCCTCTTCAAGGGGCAGTAACTCCTCTTCGTTAACTTCGTTTGAGGAAGGCGACTTGAGGTGACTCTCGAAGAGCTCTACGCTGTTGTCCGACTCTGTTCTTGGCGCCAAAGCCTCTGCCGGAGTGGGGCTACTCAGCAACTCGAAGCTACTGTCGGCTTCGAGATCCTTGGCCTCGTCAAGTGGCTCCGTAGTCTTCTCTAGAGCATTGCTCGAATTCGGAATGTCAATATTCTGGTCCTTCATTTCGGTATCCACATCCATTTTTGCAATTTTCTCCAGCGAGGCAGCGCAATTCTCGCCGCTTTTTTTTTCCTCCGCAAAAGCTACCGGAGCGTCACTCAAAGAGCCTTCCGATCTGTCCAAAATGGCTTAAGAACTCTTTCAAACTCTTTGCAAAGATTTTAGCACACAAAACTTGCACAAAAATTCGACCACAAATTTTTCCAGCACTAGGCAACACTGAAAACTGAAGAAGAAAAATACCATTCACAACGATGGCATACTATGGTGTTGTCGGTTGTGAGGGAATTTGCTGTGGGCAACAAGAGTTAGTGGCGCCGATTTACCCTCCAAACTATCAAATTTTGAATATAAAGGATGCTCGTTTTACAACTTCGCCCCGGTCGCAAATATTCCTTGGCACTGCCCTGTTCACATTTCACACTTAAATTGCAACGTACTATTTTCTGGTATACGTTTGATTTTATTTTGGGAATGAATTGGTTAAGAGCTTATGCCTCGACAACCTTTGGGTGATAGCCGGTCTCATCAGCAGTGTAGACAACCTTGACCAGCTGGCCGTTGGGAGCCACATACTCGTATTCTCCAGAAACAACCCAGTTATCATGTTCCTTCAGCACACCAGACTGGACAGCCTTGATGTGGTTGGAGAGCTCATAGGCATACTTGAAGTCCTCCACGTTCACCTCGGAGTCGTTCTTCAGGACATCAGCCTCTTCGTTGGCATAGGCGAGGGCCAAAAGGCAGGCAAGAACAATCTGTAGGAGAACACTTTGCTAGAAGATATTCTCTTTAATATATTTCGAGATGTTCACTCACCACGAACTTCATGTTGGATGATAAGGATATGTATGCTGACAGAGTGCGAAACAAATCTAACTAATGCCATCCAAAATAGTCGTTTATATACTGATTTGTTGACATTTCGCAACTGACCTGACGACTGGGGCAGCGCAGCAGCCGGCAGGGCAGCCTAGCAAAGCGTATAAATTGTCTCATAACTGGATTTAAACGGACTTTTGTTTTAATTAAGCAAAACACACTGATGCAGTCATTGTGGATCTGCACAAGGCATTAATTGTGACAGGCATTAATTATTGTTCAAGTCCACAGGAACCAATCTATGATAATCTGCGGAATATTCTCGTTTTACCTGGATGTTCATCATCCACCAGATGATTTGATAAGTGCAAACCGGTACTGTTATCCGGTGTTGTTATCGGCAACACACTTTTGCATAATTTGCAGATAACTCCGTTATCTGTCTGTTTTGGCGCCCGCAAATTCGAACCGGTTCTTATTAAACAAAAATTATCTATGCCACTGCAGCCAGTTGACCTTCAAAATATAAGATTAGATCAAAGCAAACATTTGAATATCGTGCCGCCAAGTGTTCCAGTGCTCCACAAGCCATGTTTGCACATTTACAGAAATTGCCAAACACTTGGCCATTAATTGCCATTCACATAGAACTCACACGTGTTGTGTTGGTATAATTTATTTTAAACATTTGGAGCGATGGCCAGCGATTCTGGCAGTGATTATGAGGTGGAGGCATTTATAAAGCCGAAACGAGTGCGTCGGGCGGTCAACGATGACAGTGCCGATCTGCTGGGCAACTTCGACGACGAGAAACGAAAGGAAATACTCGATGGAACGTACGTGCACAAGGAGGATGGCAGAAATCCGAGTGATCCCGAGGACAGTGACAGCGAGGATGGAGACCAAGAAGACCACTCCGATGGCGATGGCGCACCACCCTCAGGCAGTGCGGCCTCCGAGTCAGAGGAGGAGGAACCAGAAACCCCGTCGGATGGTCGGTTAACCAAAGATCAGTTGGACTCTTTGCTTCGTGGAGCCTCGAAAACAAACAGACACGTTCTGTACGTCACAAATCTTAACTTTGAGACGACGAAAGACGACTTGGAGAGACACTTTGAAGCAATTGGCTTGGTGAAATCCATTAGAATCCCGAAAAAACGTCGCGGGGGCTTTGCCTTTGTAGAGATGATGGACCTGGCGAGTTTTCAGCGCGGCTTTGAGCTGCACAACACAGAGCTCCAGGGTCGTCGCATCAAGGTGCAGATATCCGAAGCTGGCAAGAAGAAGTCGGCCAACAAGAAGAACATAATAAAGCAGAAGAACCGCAAGCTGGCCGAGATGCGCAACGAGCAGAAGACCTTCACCAAAAGTGGAAAGTTCTACGACAAGGACCTGAAGAAGGAGAAGGCCAAGGAGTTCCTGGCGCGCAAGCGCTGGCGCAAGCCCGCTCCCAGACCAAATTAAATAGTGTTCACTGCCCCAGCCCTTCCACAAGACTCCATAAATATAGATAAACTTATGATTATTTAACACAAAACTATTGCCAGCGCACGATGTAGAAGTTTCGCTTTCCTACACGCAACAGGGAAACACCATTCCGGAGTATGTGTATGCCAGCAGTTATCACTTCGGCAATGTTCTGCACTCGCTTCTGGTTGACATAGAAGCCGCCAGCGTTAATAATACGAACGGCATCGGCTGCAAAAAGGAATTCACTCAATAAGCAGTCCGTCTTTCGCCTCTGTTTGGTACTTACTCTCTGTGGGGAAACACTTGGCCTTCATGGCCAGCTGCAGTATGGACATGCCCGGCTCTGTCAGCAGATCCACTACAGCGGCGCCCTGGAAAGTCTGCTTTATCTCAGCATAATTCAGTTCGGCCAAGCCATCTACCTTCCCTTTGTACAATGCATTGGTGACTCGTTCCGCCTGCTTTAGTCCATCTTCTGCAACATTTAAACGTATCAATTATAGCTGATCGATTAGGAAGGACGCTTGTCCGAGGTGAACGAACCGCCATGCACAAGCAACGTCACATCCTCCGCCAGAAGCGTCTGGGCCTTTCGCTTCTCCGGCTCCTTTTCGTGCTCCCGCATCAGCTGCTCTATTTCGGGCAGGGGAATGAAGGTGAACAGTTTGAGTAGCTTCTCTGCTTCGGAGTCTGGCATGCGCAGGAAGAACTGATACAGGGCAAAGGGCGATGTCTTGCTCTCGTCCAGCCACACAGCATTGCCCGCCGACTTTCCGAACTTGTCCCCCTCCTCGTTGGTCACCAAGGGCAGCGTCATGCCAAACACCTCGCATTTACGCTCCACACGGCTGATCAGCTCGTGGCCGGTCATCAGGTTGCCCGTCTGGTCGGAGCCGCCCATTTGGAAACGGCAGTTGTGCTTGCGCAGCAGGTGCAGCCAGTCATAGGCCTGGAATATCTGATAGGTGAACTCCGTGAAGCTCATGCCATCCTCCGACTCTAGGCGCGATTGCACCGACGACCTCGACAGCATAGAGCCCATGCGAAAGTGTCGGCCCATATTGGCAATGAAGTCTACCAGGTGCAAATTAGCGTACCACTCGGCATTGTTGACGATCCTGTGTGGGAATATATAGAGGCTATCATACGCACTGACTTCTGGCTATTCTCTTACGTTAATCGCTGCAGGGGCCCGCTGTTTTTACGGGTGTCCCAGAGGCACTTTTCATGGTTCTCAAACACTCTCGTCAGCTGCTGCTCGATTGCCCTCAGATTGGTCTCTATCACAGACTCTCCCAGTTGATTGCGTTCCGTTTTGCGTCCACTTGGATCCCCGATAAGACCCGTGGCTCCGCCCACTAGAGCAATGGGCCTGTGACCGGCTCGCTGGCAGTGTAGCAGGCCCATGATAACCAGGAGATTTCCCACGTGCAGGCTATCGGCGGTAGGATCGAAGCCGGCATATATGCTCTGCTGCCCACTTGTGAATAGCTGCTTCATCTTGGGCCTGACGGAAAAACATTTTCATACATTAAAAGGCGATTTATACTCGGGAGGGATAAAACTTACGCAGCCGTGTCGGGGAAAATGCCTTGAAAGAAACCTCGATCCGTCAGGTCCAGCAGGTTCTTGTGTGCGAAGTGTCTCCGAGTGTTGCGGTAGCCGCCTTGGAGCGGCCTTAGCAGGCTCCATCTTAGTTGCAACATTATGCAAAAGTCCACAAAATTCAAATTGTTGGTTGAAATAAAACCTAGTTGAGGTTAGATTGAGACTGTTTTGGCTGCGAACAGCTGACGAGAAACAAGAGTTGCAACGTTTAGCTGTGAATGGCAACTCTCAACTGCAAACAAAGCACCTTTGTTTTGGTTTTCGTTGCGTTCTGCTCTCGACATGTCGGGAATCGGCTAAAGAGCCTCTACACCGCAAGATAATGCTGCTCAAAATACGGCATGCCCTGCTCGAGATAACCAATCCACCAGCCACAAAGCAGTCTGCAATCATAATCAACAATGAAATTATCATAAGCTCGGGTAGCGTTCTACAGCCCCACTGCCGTGTGGGGACCGATATAGACAAAGGCCAGGCGAAGAATGGAATCATTAGCGGACTACAGCAGTGCCAGCTTATCAATGCCCAGGATGAAGAGAGAGGGGCAGGGGAATTTATTCGTTCGCTCAATTTCCTGGTGACCTTTGACCGCCAGAGCCAACGACCACAGCGAAATGTGGCCGCCAGCTCGAGGCAGAGCCACATCCTCTCCCGCTACACGGCCCATCCTCTGTACGTCTTCTGCGCCTCGGAAGTGTCTCGAAATCTGCATAAAATACTGCTATCTGCGGACTCGGCTGACGACAACTGGGTGCTCCGCTCCAGCTTCGTGGTCCTGAGCATGCGGCCGTCGTCGGAGAGAGAATATTTTCAGCGTTTTCTGGTGCTAATTGGCAACTATTTGAGGCACCTACAGCCCTTACACACTCTGGACGATGTCCTGGTCATGTGCTCGCCCTTCGGCCTGGAGAACTTTTACAAGACCATCAGCATTGGCAAGGTCTCGAACGTCATGGGGCGC
Source organism: Drosophila guanche (assembly GCF_900245975.1). NCBI lineage: Eukaryota > Metazoa > Arthropoda > Insecta > Diptera > Drosophilidae > Drosophila > Drosophila guanche. The sequence continues at coordinate 10,363,849 of NW_022995743.1, read as the reverse complement.
AGCGGCTGCTTGTTTGCTATTTCCAATGCACTACCGCTGGGCTGCGAGGGATCGGCCGTTTTTAACAACAAGTTGTATGACTGAGACGGGGCAGAGTATTTGGAATTATTTTAGAATTTCTTTATCTCCATTCATTCTAGGCGACTGATTGGCATTGTCATATGCACTTCTTTCCAGCGGCAGCAGGAAAACGTCAATCTAACGCTGGCCGCCAATTTCGGATACCTTTTGAGGAACTTTATGGAGCAGCTGGGTATTCCCATAACAACATTTAACCTGGCACGGGAGCCCTCGAGTTTCGCCTGTGAGAAATACATTTAACTGACGGCTTCGATTGCTATATGATAATTGCTAATATTTACATTGCAGGGGAGCGCACAATTGTTGTAATTGACTCGGCGGGTCAACAGGGCACTGGCACTTTCATTACGGTCCACAACAAGCACTTCATCTTGACCTGTGCGCACGTTGTGGGACAGGTAAACTAACACCCTGTAATCAGTCTGCTGCACACAGATCTGAAATGTGTCTTATTTAGCCCAATGCCAAGGTCCACTGTCGCGCAGCTGATCGAGAGTTCCAGTCGGATGTGATCTGGTGCAATCCGGACTCCAAGCGTCCCTACGACCTGGCCCTGCTGACGGCCCCAGATGATGTGCCCGAACGCCATTGCGTGCGCCTGGCCAAGGGTCCGGCCACGCTCGGCCAGACCGTATACAACGCGGGTTTTCCCTACTATGTGAACTTTAACTTTAAGTACGACTTCAATCCCTCAATATTCCAAGGTAGGATCATCAAGTGCGACACGGGTGCGATCATGTCCGATGGCAGCGTGCAGGCCGGCCAAAGCGGGGGCCCAATGCTCGACCAGAACGGATACATTCTGGGTGTTTGTGTCTCCAACATTAAGATGGACGATGTCATCTATCCAAACATCAACACAGCCATTCCCATTTGTGATATACGCTACACCCTGCAGCAATTCGCACGCACCAATGGTGAGTAGCTAACAATTACTGGTTTATGTACATTCATCAATGAGTAACGAATGCTTGCCCTTTTGCAGATGTGAAAGTTCTCAACAATTTGGTTGCCAGCCAGGATGTGCATCGGGTGTGGTCTTTGGAAATGCCGCTCATTCAAAGCAAACTCTGAGACAAGCTATTGTGCACCTTTAAACGCTACTAAAACTGTAATTGATAATGTGTTAATTTATAAAGTTGCTGGCTCATTAACGGCGCAGTAATTAAAGTTATACCATAAATAAGTAATTAATGAAAGTGTTTAGATCTTGTCCAAACAATCATTGACATGACTCTGCAACACGCTCAGGGAGTTGAAGCCCTTTGAGCAAATAGGGCAGCGCAGGGCACTGTCCGCTGGCCTAGCATCGGCGCCGTTAGGATCTAGTACCTAAAACAACAAATAACCAATATGAGCATGAGGATTTTAATGCCGGAATTACTTTTCACATACTCTTACTGGTCTCTGGTCCTCGCGTAGGCTACTCACGCCCGAAGTAGAGGGCGAGGGCGAGCCGGACTTGGGGGATTTGTGGGACTCGGCAAGAGCCTCAATTAGCTCCTGATTGCGCCTTTGCAACGATCGCAGATCCAACAGATACTGCTCCTTTTCGCCAGCATTCTTCTCGCGATCGGCACGCTCCATTTCAAAGTCCCTTCGGTAGATTTCGTTTTGTGTCTGCAGATGTTCAATCTCTTCCTGTCGTTGGATGTCCCTGGCCTTTAGCTGATTAATATCGCGCTCCATTTTGTGCATTAGTTCCTCGGCGCTTGTCAGGTTCACCTTCAAGCAATCAATCTCCTGTATGTATACTTTTTTCTACAAAATATAAGATGCATTAGCAAAAAGTTCCCCCAAATGTTGAGGTCATCTCTTATTCATTTCGGGGTATAAGTACATACCATATCGATCACTTCAAGCTTCTCGGCCAACATTTTGGATAGATCTCGCTGCAGTTTTTGGATCTGGCGATCATGCTCTTCCCGCTGCACATAGTTGAGCGGATTGCTCACTTCCTCCTTCGCCTTCTTCTTGTCATCGTCAGGTACAAACTCGAAGCCATTCTGCAATTACCAAGAACATGGTGAAACCCCAAAAAATAAGTGTATATTACATGGAAAAGTGCAAAGCTCAATTTGCACTGAAAGCTGATAGTTGCGTAAGTACACATACACATGCAGAGGACATACATATGCGTAGGCTGATAACTTGGAGCTGTGGACTCTGCACCAAGTGCATATGTACATACCAGATTGATTTGCTGAAGCTTGTCAATTTCAACACGCATATTGTTGATCAGTGACGTCTTCTCCGACACACTTTGTCTGAGTTCGTCCTGCTCCTTCTGCCGTATGTCCTGCACGAGTTCGATCTGCACTAGCTTCGTCTCAAGTTCGGCCATGAGCGCTTGATTTTCGGCTCTTAGCTTCTCCACCTGCTCCTGGCACTCCGTCAGCTGCTGTTTACATTTCTCTTCTCGATCGGCGGCCTCCTGGCGCCATTGCTGCGTCAGCTTGTGGTAGTCCATCATTGTGCGATTGACCATATCCAGTGTTTCTGTATGAAGGATTTGGACATTATTAAACTGGAGCTTCTCTAAAATATCCTTGCTTGACATACTCTTCAACGAAACGTACTCCTCCATCATGTTCTGCAGCTTGACCACATCCTCGGCAGACGCCTGCATAGAACAGAGACTGGGAAACTGCGAATATACGCTGTTCTGTAATGAAAGCACAAGGGTTAGTTGGTGATCTTCCAGAACGGACTACAGAGACGCTTTGCTACTTAACCTTGAGAACATCCGATTTCACTTCACCCATGATGAAGCTGGCGGCCAGAGACTTGTGTCTGTCACTGTCAACCGACGTGGACAGTGGCCCTGAGCTCGATCCAGCGGCAGACACGTCAGCTCCATAACTCTCCTGGGTCACTGGCACTGGCCTATCACTAGCATCCATTGCATCATCAAGTAGAAGGGAGTCAGTGCAGAGCGACGGAACGGGAGAGCTCCCGAGTATTACGAATGACTCTTCTTTAGACATTGTGCTTCTAGCACTGGATGGCCCAGAACTAATCATTATCAAGCTTGCGTGCAGTGTGCAAGTAAACTCTACCTGGGAGTCCCCGAAATTAATGCATCAGACCAGCCGACTCGTGCCAGATGTTTGTCTTTTGAAGTGCATATGTATACTGTTTGGTAAATGTTCATTGATAAATTACCATGTGCGGATATATGTGCATGTGATCGTATCGTATATACACTCCCAATACCACTCCCAATCACGAATTTTCTTTTTCTTATTTAAAAAATAAAGAATTCGACTTCAAAGTGAAACGGGTTTTTTTTAATGAATTATTTTGTATAAATACCCCAAAACTAAGGCCCGTTTTAACGATCACTCAAATAGACTCGATGATTAATTTTAGGCAAACTCTCTCAAACGCTTTGTACTACATCTTTTTTTATGATTTTTGGAGCTTAACTAATAATATTTTATGTGATTTTCCAGATGCGTAAATGCGTGATTCATACACACATACGTGTTACATCTGTTCTTGTTCGTTTGTTGAAATGGCTTAAATTCAGCGAATCCGTGGAAGTACAAACTTTATCGCTTGTCCGTCCTGTGTGCTACGATATCTGACTAATTTACGGAAACGTTCATGCTCTTGTTTACAATTATCCCCGGGTTTATTTACTTTTTATTATTATTATTTTTTTTTTTGTATTTAGTCGCTAAAACGATGAATCGATGATGGGGCTGTCGATATTTTCTTGAAACGAAATGTTCGATGTTGCTATCGATGATTGTTGATGAGGGCATGCAAGGTGTTGCATTGTTCATATAATTTAAACAATATGATGCTTAGTTAAAAGTGTGTAAGAGTTTAACATATCATATAAGGTAGTGCGATGTAATTTCATGGAGTGTGAGCTCAAAGGCAACAGAAGTTTGCCCCAGAATGTAGGAACAACAGAAGTAAAATAGTTTTTGACATTTCCTTGTTGCAATCCATCTGAACTTTTGTTTTAACTTTTCTAAGTACTTCATTGAAAACATTCAACAAGAGGTAAATTAAATACTTTGCCTACACAGTTTTCAATAATGCCATATACCTTAACAATTACGAATAAATGTACCTTAAACTTAACCGATAGGCGATTTGGTTAAAACTGGTCTATCGGAATTCGAAACGTGCCTTCGTTCCTTCAACTGACGAATCGAAATAAATAAGATAAGACCAGTTAATGGGATTTGTAAGCCAATTGCCTTTTGGAAATTCCAGCCCATCATTCATTCAACTGTGGTGACGTACGTACACACTCCCAATTAAGGCGGCATTGTCGGATATCCGAGATTGATGCGCTGCTGCCCATTACGGGGAGCCGGCCCAACCAGTTACATCGAAATGTAATTGCCAAACTCGACGGGTTCTAATTGTTTTGGGGAATTAGGAGAGTGCCGAACCGGACCTGACCTCCCATCGAGCGAGCGAGCGAGCTGCAAATCTTCATTGTTCGGGCTTAAATGTGTTTCCAGGCCCGATGTGGGTTAATAAGACTTTCGCGTGCAGCTTATGGGCATGCGATGGGTGTGTGCGACAAGGAACTGGATTGCCAAAGATGCGACTTTCATCATTAACATGTCCAACCGGTTCCCCGAGCAGCGCCTTTGTTGGGATCGTCAAGTGCAGACGAGACGAGCTCCAAGCATTAAGAACTGACACTCAAAATAATAATGATAATAATTATGCGGTTTATTATTCAAGAATCTCTACTTGTATTTGATCTTACGGCTAATGCACGCGAATAAATAAAATTATAGAAAACTTAAACTTTCATTAAAGCTCAAGGTGCATCCAAGAAGTGTCTCCATCTGATCCCCCTCCTCATCTAAAACGAGGGAGGTTCGTCCTCAGGCACACTCCCCTTCACTCCACCACACGCATTCAGCCATGCACGCAGATATATATGGTATCACATTCAATCCCTTCAATCACACAAAAGGCTTAGATCTAGGGCCAGCCACAACAGGCGTGTGGCTCTTACGCCATCTGCTGGCGGAACAGGCGCCTCTGTATCTGGTGTGGGGGCTGCAGATCGCGCTGCAGTATGGAGGCAAAGTGCTGCTGCTTCAGGGCACTGATTGTGGCAATCTTTCGGTGCCTGTTGGGCAGTGCGGATCGCGGCCGGCCTCCGGTTCCAGCTGCGGCCAGGCCCAGGCGAAAGATGTCCAGGTCATCGTCGCGGGGCAGCGGCCGGTTCTGGTCCTCCTCCACGGGTGAGCCATCGGGACGCAATCGGAATACCAGAGGTCCGCTCAGGTAGGTCTTTGGCGGCTCTGCTGTCAGGGCAAGGGCCATTGGAAGTTCGCTGCTGGCCTGCTGCTGCTGGGGATGCATTGGAGAGGAAGAGCCATAGCCGTAGGCCATATCCATGTCCATGGCATACTGGTGCTTCTGCTCGTTGTTGCTGTCGAAGAGCGGATTGGCGCTGGACTCAGCCGTCTGCTGCTGGGGCAGTTGCTGGTGGGTGAGGATGATCAGCGAGGAGGCTGGCGGCGTAGGCACCGGCTGCAGCGGTTTCCGCGTGGTGATCAGCGTGGCACTTGGATGCTCCCGCATGATCGATGACCAGACTGCGGAGAAGAAGCGAACGGGAAAAGAAACATTAATCAGAAATCAGATCACGTACTACTTGGACCACACGTTGCTTCTGCTTTGCGGAAGTTCTGACGCGGAAGCCAGACTCTGGTCTGGTCTGGTCTGATCTGGTCTGGCGTGGCTTCCCACGCGACACGAGTACTTACTCAGCTCATTGGCATCGCGCTGATAGGGATCGAGTGCCTCCAGCTGCGCATCGGAAAGTGTCTGCAGCTTCTCGTAGCCGTAGCCGAGCAGATTGTGCTTGCATTGATTCACCGGGAGCCCGCCGCCCACCGTCGACTTGCAGTGCACGCTAACCAGCTGGGCAAAGGTGGAGTACAGGTAAGACATCTGCAAAGACAAAAGAGAGGCCAGAGGGTGTATTAGGCAATGACAGTAGCAGCAGCAGTGCGTGTGGTGTCGTCAGCGGTGGCAGTGGGGCGGGGGAATGCTGGGATGGTTGCACTTTCGTTGCACAAACGAAATGCATTTCGAAAGCCTCTCGCATGTTGGGCAATCCCCTGCTGATGCCAGGGGCCACGGGCTAGGGGCCAGGTGGTGTCATGGGGTGTGGGTGTGCTCCACTTTGGGGCTGCCGCTGGCTCTGCTGTGGATGGCTTTACGGTTCAGTAGCCAAACTGAGCGGCACCCGTCATTGTCTATTCTTCGTGGGTAGCGGAGCGCTGAATGGACTTTTAATTAGCGTCGAATGTTCTACTTGGATGACACATTTTGCGTCTCTGGTGGCTCTGGAATTTCACAGATATCCCCATCTGCTCAGAGGTGACGTCAAGCGGTTGCGCTGCTAATCCAACGATAATCAATTTGCAGAAACTCCCCAATCCGGATCTTCCCTCACGCAAATTAGCACGTGGCATCGGATCCCAGACCGAAGCAAACAGATCAACAACGGCAAACGGGATAAACAGATAACACGCATAAAGAAAGTAAGTTGATTGTGGAATCAATTCTGGGTCACTATTTATTTTGGTTTGCTTTTGGGGAGGTGTCTAGTGTCCCTTGTCCGGTGTGCACCCTTGAGCCCCTTCCATTGTGGCGCGCACGAAAGAGCTTGATTTGCATTGGATTCGTTTCGGGGTTTTACAATTTTACGCCGTTTGCATAATGGAGGAGACGATCATCAGCCGCAGCAGTAGCTTAGGGATGGGGGAGGGGTTGGGGCAAGCTCAACTTACGAATTACCGTTAGCAAGCCAAGAGCCAAAAGCCAGGCCAAGACGAAACAACAGCAGTGTGCACAGAAACGTGTGCAAAATGTAAAATGCAATTGATACGAATATGCATCGCCCTCTGTCCCTCTGTCCCTCTCTCTCCGTCTCTTTGTCTCTCTCTATCTCTATCGCTTTGTGTTTTCTGTGTTTTTACAGCTAAATACTTCATGCACTTGTGGCAATAACAAATTACTCAACTCCGACAAGTGCAAAAGTACAGCACGTCGCAGAAGATTGAGGCTATCCACGTACTGCTTTAAGTTTCAGCCTATCTAAAGATTTCTCATGAATCATCAATTCAATGATTAAAGATCGATCTGATTGCCTAAACAGTTTGGTTATTAAACGGATTAGAACGAATCTAGAAAAGTTATCACATAGTATATTCCTATAAACTCCTTTGTATGCTCTCTTTGCGCTATGAAACGCACTGTATTTAGTTTATTTTTAAATTTAAAATAAAGTACGTCACGCAGCACGTTATCTGATTCGAATAACTCTGTCGGCATTTTATGGTCCAGGCCCTGACACAATTAAATAATTAGCCAGAACTCCAAAATAAAATGAACATTAAAACATTCAACGAAACAAATTTGTGCAAAAACAAAATATTATCTAAATAATTTATGGCATATAAACGTTGTAAAAATATAAGGTAAAAATTCCAATCTGCCTTTTGCGGGAGTTGTCAAAGTCACGTACAGAATACACCTCTATAATGTATGCAATTTGTTCATACCTATACATAAATATGTATATTTGTATATATTTTTGATATGTAGATTTAAGATCGTCGTGGAGGCTGTCATTTATTAGCCTTCCAACTAAGTGATCAAGCTGACATCGAATGCAATTACGGGAACGTCTAGAGAATGAATTGATCTTGGCCTAAAATCATCTCTCTCGCCCCGCAAACTAATCTTAGATCTCTGACTCGACTTCCCCATACAAATATCGAGAATATTCAACTAAAACGGAAAAAACAAAGCCTCAGAGAATATGCCCATTAAGCAGTCACTATTCAGGTATCTGGTAGCTTCCCGAACTAAAAATACTCGTCTCGCAAAGCTATCAAAGATCTTTCCTTCCCAAATGCCGTGGCGGCAGCGGTTCAATAACCTGTTGATATGCGCAGGTTACATTATGAAACATCGAGATTGCCAACAAAAAAAATCAACAAAAAACTGAATCATTTCATAACATACAAAAACCCAAAGACGGAGCAGAGGGCAGATCGAAGAAATCGAAATGACACTCCGGAGCGGAGAGTCTCCTCTGGAATGGAATGCCATGGACCTGGTCCCGTTCGATTAGCTGCATTGGAAAAAGGGTTCGCTCCCATTACGAGCTGTATCTTTCCTCCTATAAACACACATGTGGGGCGATATCTTAACATATTTTACGTAAAATGCCGAAAAATAAAGTAATGCGAACATAATTTATTTATTGAACGGTTCGAACCGCAAACCGGCTAAACGCGTTTGCATCCATAAACAACATAAAAGACCCCAAAAAGCCGATTGAATGGATGTTTTTATTTTTTTGCAATCGAAAAATCGAAAGCTGTGCGATCGGTAAAAAGTAGCATCATCGAGACTACAGTAGCAAAAAAAAAACAGGAAGAAGAAATCTAGTCTATTAATAGATCTCACGGGGGGTAGTGTAGCGGTGGAAAGGGAATTCTAATTGCAATTAGAGATTGGATTTACATAAGCAATAACATCATCAGAATCCACAACTTGTGTGTGGTTCTCTTCCCGGCTTTAGGATCGCTAATGGCGTTTCTATTTATATTATTTTTTTGGCATTTAATGGGATTTTTTTCACTCCGAGATTTTTTTCTCATTTGTGGGAGGGAGCTGTGCCTGTGGTGTGTGGGTGCCGGATATGGCACACAATCGGTTCTAGCTGGATCAGCTTACACTGTGTTCTGTTCTGCTATATTCTCTGGGGGTTCTATTGTTCGGAGCTTTGATTTTTAAGGCGCAGTTCGCGTGCTTAGCGGTCAGCACCGGCACAACACACACAAAAAACAGAGCTTTTCAGATTGATGCGCGTCCAAAAAAGAAAACGAAAAAAAAGGTCTAATGACTGGGCAAATTGCTATATCATATATGTATGTACACACACCTCGTACAGCAACTAATTAATATTCACAAGGCAGAGAAAAAATCCCAGCAAATATATTTATATTTATCTTTAAACAAACTCCACCTTTGGAGTTCATTAACCAAAAATAAACAAAACAAAAAACTGAGCAAACAGAAGAGAAAATTGCTGCAGTGTTGTCACGCCTTGTTGCACAAACATTTGAGCAGAAAAGTGAAAAGTTTTTAGTGGGTTCTGCTTGGTGGGGGGGGGGGGGGGGGGGGGGGGGGTGGGGGGTTACGGCCAATTTACAGCAACTGCAAATGTAAATTGAAACCGTTGTTTCCCATAAATGAAAATTAATGTTCGGGACATGCTCTGGTGACTCCGCTCGTAGCTCATTTGGGTACCGTCTGATTTTTTTTTGGCTAAATCGGAAGGCCTTTGGGATTGGATTGGCCAGCTCTATGGGAAGAAACAGCTCATCACTTAAGAAAACGAGGTATGTTGGGAGCAGAGGATCAGAGGCGAACCTGCTCCAAGCCAGGGGAATGCAAGTGGGAATCGCGTGAAGTCTCAAAGTCTGCTACCACGAAACAGGTAGACCGGCTCAGCCGGTATTTCTAACGATGGTCATTACCATGGGCAGCTGGCCCGAAGTTTTTGCCACTTTTCTGATAACGCACAATGTCAAGATCACACTCACAGTGACACTCAGAGTCTGCTTGGCACATATTTATGCCAAGGACTGTGCCCGTGTTCTTCTGATCTCAAGTAGATATATGTACGAGTGTGTCTATGTATTGTGTTTTCTTTGTCATCGCCCCCAAAGGGGGGCAGCAGCCGAATACGGTAAAGTTATGCAAATTAACGACCAAATACCGCTCACCAACTGACTTTGAAGATGCCATCGAGCATCGGAGCAGAGGCTTGTTATCCATTCATATTCCATATTAATTTCTTTTGTTTTGATTGCTCTTTTTTCTGCTCTGCTAGATCGCCGATCCGGCGACCGCCACTAGCCAATAAGAAAAGACAAGAAGCAGCAGCAGAAAGCTCCGTTAATATGCAAACATTTGTGTTTTATGATGCTCATTGAAGTTAGCACAATATCAATATCAATACTCATATTAATATCGATTATGTTCCACTTAAGCATTCAGTTTTGTGCTAGATTTAACAGATGCACAATGCCAAGGACAATTAGGTGATTCCGATCATAACTGGAGCAGCTAGTAGCGAGCAGCTGTTCTCTCTGTGAATACGAGGTGTTTCAGAAGTGCTGACTGAAAACATTTAGAGATTTAAAAGTTTTCTATGATCGTTAAATTTAAAGCAAAAGTTGTAATTAAAATAATGTAGAACAAGCCAAAAGAGTTTTCCTGTTGCCAAATCAGAGAGGAAGTTATAAAGCCAAATAGCTGTTGATTCAGAATAGTAATTAAAACTTTGCAGAGAATGTTCAATGTACATTTTAGGAATGCCGGCTCGTAAAATATAGATTGAATATCACACCGATCTCTCTCAGCTCTCATCTGTGCTCTCACCTTTTCGCTGCGTGTCAAAAACTCCCAAATGGGTATGGCCGAAGACGAGCTCATTTGCATGGCGAACGCGCTCACCAGACACCAGGCCAAGATTACTTTCACCGCAGTCGTCATAGTTGTGTTGTGGAATAGCTGTTGTTTTTTTTACTTGGCACTTATTGCGTACTGCGATAAGGCAATAGGTTGACGTGCTCAGCTCCGTATGATCCGTGGCCGGGGTCAATTGCACGCTCTTGTTGTGTAATGCCTGTCCAGCGTAGACTTTCTTTTTCGGAGCTTGTGTGTTTCGGGTTTAATTAGGAAACGCTTTTGTGGTCTGTTTGATAGATTATCACTTGGTCGCCGGGACTGGGACTGGGCCTGGGCTTGGACTTTCTTTTGTTCGCACTTAATTGAATTGGCGCGACAGAAAAAACAAGCGTGGCTAATTTTGTGTTATCTATAGTTTTTGTTGTTGCTTTGCTTTGCTTCTTTTGTTTGTCCCAGCTTGAAACGCAAAAAGCTCGTTTCACATATCAGTGGGGCGGGCGCGTGCGGTGGAGTGGGTGGGAGGCGCCTATAAAACGATCACGTATACCCGTATATCCGTCGAAATTCCACTAAACACCAAAACAGCGCTGATGACAAAAACCGGCAACGACGACAACGTCTGTTATTCTTCTTCAGTTGAAGCCGCAAGCGCACACGTTTTTATGCGCCAAAGCTGCGAAGTTTGCTCGCAGGTATACTGAAATTAAGGTAAGGCCGCGCTCACCGGGTACTCTGTCGGTAGCGTGCATAATGAGAAAACTAAGGGACTCCAAAAGAGCTTTTGAAAAAAGCCACACCTTGCATAAATACATGCTGATTTGTAAGCTGATGTTTCTCTCTCTCGCACTCTCTTTCTCCGTCTTTCTCTCTCGCTCTCGTGGCAAACTTGTTTGTTCTACGCTTGCACTGAAAATAGAAATTGAGAAAAAAAATCGAAAATAACAGCCACGCCGGGAAACCATTGCAAAAATTTCAAAGTCAAGTTTGTGGAGTCGCGTCATGGAGTCTGTTCCGGCGAGCAGAGCAGAGTACGAGGCCGGATTGTAATTTCCAATTGTTTACTTTATGGACTTTTAATTGCCATGCTGGGCTGGTCTGGCGAATTCTGGTCAACAGCAACAATAGCGTGTCAAATATTTAACAACTGATCGCTAATTAAACAAAATAAATACATCGAATCCTAATATGCTTCGGCGCCAGACGGACACAATCCTGTTTGCGAACTCAATTTGAACTTCATTTAATTGAATTATAAAGCAAAATGCGGTGAACCAGTCCCGGTGAAGCATCCACTAAAGCTCCATCCCGTAGGAATGCGATTTTATTTCAAGACTGATGGAATTCCCAATATGTTTAATGTCACATAAATTTGATAAAAAGAAATCGTTCCATTGAGTCATTCCAAAAGAAAAGTAAGAGAGGAGGAAGAGAGCCGATCCGTTAGGTTGTTGACACATCCACAGGGCGATTGTAATGTGCCACAGAAGAAAAACCGTTAATGGGCTGCTGCTATCAGTCAGAGCAGAGGCTGTGGACTGGACTGCCTTCCGGGACGGGACCACATCCAGATAAACAAAAGGCTCCCCAGAGCAATGTTCTTTGGTATTCTCGACTTTACTTCAAGATTTGCGCACATAAGAAGACATTATCAATACACAAAACACACACACGCATATGGTAAGTATAAGCTGTGACAGCTCTCTTTGAGCTCGATATCCAAAGAGAGCTCTCACTGTAGAATGATAAGTCAATTCTGGCCTTACAAATGATTGTACTTTAAGAAGTTGCGGTCGTAGCGATTGGCCCCGCCATACAGATCCCGATCCTCGTTGTTGTTGTTGTACATCATAAAGGGGGTATTCTGGTCGCCGTTGCTGTCAAAGATGGGCACGTAGCTGCTGAAGTTGAGATCTTCCTTGAGACGATGATCGGGTCGGCGGCCCAGTTGAATGACCTTGGCATACAGATCCGTGTCCGATTGAAGGGCACGATCAAAGTCCTTCCAATGCACAAACTTCACGTGCTCGCTGGGAATGGCATTGTTGTCGAGGAGCTCCATCAGTGTGTTTGAGTTCACTGGCTGCACCACGGTCAACTCTCGCTCCTGGCCAGTGGCCTCCCCTGCGGCCAGGCGCCGCTTGCTGGGCTGCGACACGTCTAAGTCCCACAGCCAGGACAGAAGAGGTGTCACAGCGGCCTGAAAGAAAGGCAATACTTTTGAAAGGAATGCTTGAGGAATGGTTTAATGCCTCACTCACCTGCTGTTCGCTTCGTCCTATGCGTGGAATGGTCTTCAGGTTCTTCATTGCCAAACTCTCGCGTTTGCCCAGACGGGGCACGTTCTTGGTAATCTTCAGGAAGAAGCCCGGGCTATCATCTGCCTGGCTAAAGGCCACGATCACCAGCAGGAGGAGAACGGCTTGGACAGTTAAGGATCTCATGCTGATGACACTCCAAGTTAGCCTGTCACTGCTGCTCCCACCTCAACGGCTTTTATATTGGAAAGTCACCCACATTTTTGGTGCACCCACATGCGGGTGTCTCCAGGAATTAGCATTATCGATCAGTTTCGACTTGGACCAGATAAGACCTCAGGCTTGACCTGAATACATTCGTGCATACACATATAGTTCAATATATACAGAGCGAGAACAAGTTCAATATATAAAAGCCTAATTTATTACATAAATAAATAAGAAGAATAATTAAGGAATTTTCAGGGATAAATAGCGATCCCGCACTAGATGAGCGAGCTCTGCGCCCATTGTGCCACCTCCGTAGGCAAGGCCTGGTACCGCTGCACCGCCTGCTGAATCTGGCCATAAGTCAGGGCCATTTTGTGCATTTCAAACTCCTTCTGCACCTTGCCCGTGCCGCTGTTTGTGAGCGGCATTATCAGCTCCCCGATGCGCAAATGCTCGAACGCCTTCAGGACAATCGAACGCTCCACGCTCTGCATAGTGGTCGAGACCTTGGCAAATTTGGAGAAGCGCGCGAATACAATTTCAAAGTTGAACGGATCCCGATCGTAGATCTCCGAGTGGTGCTTGATGGCTATGATGAGGCACAGCTCCAGCACAGAGAGGCCGCAGAGCAGGTCGATCTTGTCATCACCCTCGTATTGGGCCGCCAGCGCCGTGAGCTGGTCGACAGTGATGTGGGGAACGTCTGGCTTTAGTTGCGCCACCAAGCGAAATAGGAAGTTCTTGAGGAATGCCTCGCTGATGTCGAAATCGTACAGCATCTGAAGACTTTTTTGGGCCTGTGAGGATGTGAGCATTTTGGCATGGTGCTTGTTCCAGCTCTCCACGAATTTGCTGTCGAACTCGTACTCCACGCCGTCGAAGTGGTTGCGATGAAAGTTGAGGGAATCCGACGTGAGCAGTTCCAGGCTGTCAATGCGGTCGGCACTGGCCTTTAGCTCCCTGTTGCTGGGTATCGAGAGGAGCTCCTGGCAGAGCTTTGTGTACTCCTCAAAGTGATCGGCACTGGGGAACAGAAACACTTGTCTGTGGGAGAACCGTGACTTGACGCGCTTCTCCAGCAGCTCGATAACGTCTAGGCGGCACGTCACTCCCAGCACACAAATCGGTGCCTGCGCCGACTGCGACACGTCAAAGAGATTGTACAGCAGCGTTTGGTTGTGATGCGTGCAAAATAGATCGAATTCCTCCAGAACAAACACAACGCTCTTGGATTTCTTGTCTCCCGCCTTGAGGCACTGCAGCAGGAAGGCCAAATTCTCGGCGAACGAGCCAAAGACCTTGCCGTCGGCCGCATTCTCCAGCCTCATCTGCACTGTAATTGACTTAAGGGCAATTCGGTCGTCCGTGTGCAGATTCCCGTCCAGGTGCACTATCAGCGTGTTGTCCACGAACGATTTGTTGACCAGCAGATCTGTGAGTACGGCATTGATGAGCTGCAAGGACTCTGGTAAGCTTTAGATGCAAATATTGGCATATTCATTTGATCATACTGTGGTTTTTCCAGCGCCGCGCGGCCCTATCAACAGCAAGGAGTTTGATTCTCCCATTTCCGCGGTGCGCTGCAGCAACTGGCGCACGTTGGAGCGCTCTTCCTGGTAGCCCCGCAGAGTTGTGTAGTCCCGCTGCAGGCGCTCCTTAAGGAAGCGTCTTGCTTTTCGCCATTCCTGTGAATCATCCGGCATTATTGTGGTATTATTTCACTTTTTAAAACGATTTTCCCGCCGAATTTGTGGTTTGTTTTGTTTTTTGGTATGGCCATTCCGTGTGACTGTTCAAACTTAACACACTGAACGCCCGCCTTTTAAATAGGTCAGCAAATTGGCGAAATAAAACTGTTTGTAAATATTTATTGTAGCAACCCATCCCCCCTGCTTACGAATAAATTCGAATGGGCACCGATTCATTTAGCTAAACTGCGTTAAAAATCTTTAAGTTTCTTTAATTTCTTAGCTTGCACTTCAACACCCATTGGTCAACAGAAGGTTAATCGGTTTCGGTCAATGACATATTTACTCGATTTTGATCTTCTGTATAATATTGCCATCCAACTAAGACTCTCAGCTGTGGAACTACAATTTTTTACGATTGTACAATACATTCGCCACAAGATTGGCCTACTCTTCATGACTCCTTTCAGCTGAAAAGGTTAGAAAAAAAGGAAATAATTGAGCGCTACGTTTTTAGAATGTTTTGTGTTTGTGTTATGTGTGTGAGAGAGTTTCGCCGCAGGCGCCTATGTGTGTGTGAAAGAGTATTTAATCGTTTCAGCGAATTGGATAATCGCACGACGATGAATCCGCATTATCCGCATTATATCCGACATCGATATTTTCTTGAGATCATAATTTTCCTCGATTTTGATCTTCTGTTTAATATTTCCAGCTAACGAGGACTTTCAGCTCTAAAACTATAATTTTAACTGAATCTTCAATAAATTTGCCACAAGATGGGTTAGTTTTGAAGAAATCTTTTGATTGCATTGTTTGTAAAATAAGGTAAAAACTAAAAAGAAAAGAGAAAAATCAGAAATTATATAAAAGTTAAGAACTGTATGTGAAATGTTAGCATAAGTTAAATTAATGTAATTGTAAAATGTAGAATTCATGTTGTAGTCATGGTGGCGTTACAAACAGCAATGACAACATTGGCGCCACTGAGCCGTCATTTATATCGAATATACGGTGTAACATTGTGACAAAAGCTGGTCAGCATGAAACTGTTCCTTTGACGGCAGAAGTTAAAATTTGACAACCTTGTCCATGCATTCATTCCCGAATGGATGGATCTATCCCTAAAATATAACAATAAACAGCAGCGATCCCATGACAGCAGCTTACGTTCTTTGCACTGCTTGCATTGATTGTTCTGACTTTGTGGATCATCAGACTCGCACTGATCAAAATTATTGTTGTTTAAAATCATAAACACACTATTGTAATGGGCTTAAACATTTCGTAGATGGATATTTGGTTAGGATAGGCTAACTGATGGCGTTAATGGAGCGACACATTTTAAATGTGGCTCCGATAGTCGCTTGAGTTAGTATTTGAGTTTCATTCGCAGTCTTGTTCCGGAATGAATGCTCTGCGTTACTTTATACTAATTGCCATGGGACCGATCGCAGTAAGGAATCCAAGTATATATTCGAGTGTTAGCTAACGAGTTGTTTTCGAACAGATAGGCGGAAACTTTGAGTTCAACAATGTGCGCTGTCTCGTCCGCGATCGGAAGTTCATGGAATTTGATTACTGCTTTTTGAGATCTGTGAATCGCACCTTCAAATACATGTCAATGAAAACCAAGCTGCACAAGCTTCCGATTACCAACGCCGTGGTAAGGATCATGCCAAGCCATGCCAACCATGCCGAGTCACATAACTTTTGATCTTTGCAGACCAGTCTCCAGGTAAGGATGCGCGAGAACAAGCGTATTCTGTACAACTTCGATGTCCGCTTCGACGCCTGCAAGTTCCTGCGGGATCGCAGCAACGTAATTGTCAACTGGATGTTCCAAACCTTTGCCGAATTCTCGAACCTCAACCACACCTGTCCCTACCACGTGAGTGCAATCCAATCCAATCCAAACCAATCCTTTAATTCTACAGCGAAAAGTGTCACCTGTCTTTCCTCGGTTCCCAGCATGATATCATCTTGGATAAGATTCCCGTTCAGCATATAAACAAGATCATCCAGTCGGTAGTGCCGGATGGCCGATACTATCTGAATAGCACCTGGTCTGTAGACGGTATTCCGCGTTGCGATTTTGTTGTCTACTTTACCAAAAGCTAAATAAAAGCATCGGGCATGAAACCAGAATGAAGCTCGAATTTGACTTTTAGTGCTCTCAAAGCATAGGCCTGTCCTGCCCCAGGGACAGGTCGAATTCTGCCAGAATGTTGTTCTGGGAGTTCTGGGTTCTGTGCGGAAAAGTGGGAGTTTTCTTCGCACAGCTGGCGGTGGCAACCTAGGAGCGGCGGGACTGGACCTGCACCGAAGGCACCTGTCGCTTGTCAAGTGGTGCCTCTGCTAATGCGATTAGGGAAACGGAACGCTCGCCCCAGCTGCCAATCACATGTGCCCAGGTCGAGTGCTCATCCAAAGTTGGCACATTCCCAGATACTGACACTGAGGCCTGCTTCTGCTCTACAACCACAAGGAAATTGACATTGTTTGATCATGCCATCAGATGTGGTCACAGCGGAGCGCTGCCAGCGCTCCATAACCGCTCACATGTCGGCCATCGATGAACAGTGGAAGGAGCGTATGTCGTGGTATCCGCAAATGCAGGCCAAACTCTATGGTCGGCTTCCGCAGATCTACTTGGAGAGCCGCCAGATGTACGGGGACGAGCACTTTCTGCGCTACGCTCGTTGCCGTCGCCTGCACCAGAAGCACACGGTAACCCAGCAGGATGAGGAGCGGATTCTGGCGGAGCGCCAGGAGAAGCTCGACGCAGATGCTATGAACTTTAAGGTTCCACCCACAGAGTACGGAGAGTACGGCCGCGTCCAGCCCTCACGCCAGTACTTTTGCTAGGCTCCATCTACATCCATTTACAGCTGAAGTTGTTTGCCATTTAGTTCCCCTATATTTGTACTAGGCATCCGATTAAAATATCATTGCCTGCTGACAATGCAACTCTCAATGGCCGTCACTTCATTACGAGATTTGCATGACCGTGCGCATAATTAACGAGGTGAAAATGTCAGCCCAACTGACAACCGGTTCTCCTTTTTGCCAGATGATTGAAAGTAGAAGTAGAAGTCCAGCCCTCCTCTCCGTGCAACTGCCCTGGCTCTGGGGGGGTTTTTTTCTACTCACCGGCAGTTCGGTTGAAAAGTTCGCACAGGTAATTAAGTGATCGCGTCAGTCCGGAATGACTCGACTCGGCTCGTCTCGTTTGTTCAGTATGGAAACTGTTTTTTATATGGCCCATAAAATGGGAAATATTCCACAAGTGCTCTGATACGCGTATGATGTATCCACAAATATGTACGAGTACGAGCATATTGATAATTATTTGATGAATTATGGATATGTAGACAGAGCTGATACGTGGCAGGAGATTTGATTTCAATAATGGAAGCCCGAAATAAATAAGTGAACGATTAGAAGGAACAGCTGAGCATATTGCTACATAATTAGATGGCAGAACCAAATATTGGCAATGGATTCAAAGGGATGAATTGGATCTAAACGGAAATTCAATGCAAGGTGTGAAGTGAGGGTATAAATGAATGAACAGACGTACAGAATGTTCTTAATGATGTGCACCCATCGTGACTGAATAACTTATCGATTAGTTAGCTAAATGAATTCCTAATCTAAGTTTGTGTTTCAATGGTTTGCTTTGGTTCCAAGAATCTGTTTATATGGCTATGTATATTTATGAATGTGTCCATCGCGGCAGCTGCTCTCCTCTGGCCAAGGCTGTCCACTCAGGTGTCATGGGTGGTGCATTTTCAATCGGTATGATTTAAAAGTTTCCTATGCAAATTACTGCCTAAGTTGGCAGGCCCCCACCCAATACCAGCAGGCTATTGAAAATGCCCGTAGAAAGTGTGCGAATTACACAGAGCGAAGGAAAACTTTAAGCTCTGCCTCGGAATTGGGCCAGAAGGCGAACCAGAAGGCTGGTGCGAAATGGAGCGGGAAGAGCGTAGGTATTTGCGACTCATTAGACACAGGCGAGGGGGAGTGTAGTTCTCGACTGGGCATGGGGGCGGGCAACGACTGTGGGCGACAGGGGAGTAAGACGAGACAGGTGCTGGCCCGAATGCGTGTGAAAAATCAGGCAACAGCGGCCCACAAAATCGCTCGTCGCGCAATTAAACGGTAGCAAATAATTGCTATCGAAAGCCATAATGATGGCCACATCCATATATACATATATACTCCTCGTACAGAGAATACAACTCTCATAAATACAATGTATCTTTCTCTATACAAACACTTGAGTGTGTGTGTGCGCCATATCTTGATTTCGAGAGTCGAGAGCTTTGCGGGCCTTTGGAGCTTCTTATTGTTTGCACAGTTTTCCCATCAACATCGATGCGAACTTTTTCAAATATTGTTCGTGTTTTTTTCTGTTGACTCATCACGGCCCGAGATCAGGCTGATTCTGTCTTTATTTTTGGAGTAACTGCTGCGAGCGAATATGCTGTAAAAACAATGGAAGGAAACAAAACAAATAAACACAGAGACACCTTCTGCCACAAGGAGTGGGCTGGCAGTGGGAATGGTAGGGGCATGGGAATGGGAATGGGCTGCAGGGCCAACCCCTTTTTCGGGTCCTCGTTGGGCCAAAGGTAAACATGCATTTGCGGATTTCACGCCAGGGCTCAGACAGCATTGCTGATCCTATTAGAGGGACAATGACAATGACAATGACAATGGCCACTGACTGACTGACTGACTGGCGCCATGTCTCGGTCAGGATTCGCCTGAACTCTTGCTCTTTCTTTCCCTCCGACCCACTCGTACTGGTTCTTTCCCTCTCACACTCTTGGCCATTACACGATGAGCCGAGAGTCCCAGAGGCCAGGTTCAGTGTGGATTAGGGCGTAAAAGGGACTTAATCCAGTTTTGCATCGATCTTCCACTCAGTCGCTCAGTTATTCTTCTCTTTGTTTTTGCAGGTAGTCGGATCGGGAACAGGTTCGTGTCCTGTTCTTTCCGTGTCCGGGGCAGGAAAAGCCAAATAAAATTATAAAACAAAAACAAAAAAACGAAGCAAAAACCAAACACTAAAGCCGAAACATTAAATAAATAAAAGTCAACAGCAGTCGGCAGCTCATAAACGATCCCCCCAGTCTGTGGCGGCAGCTGACGCCGTCCTAAACTTCAACTTCAAATTAAAACGCCATTGGCACTTTGGCACGCATAGACAGAGGACTCCATCTCCATCTCCAGCTCCATCTCCATCTCCATCTGCAACTCGGACTCGGCCTCAGACTTCGATTTAGATGGAGCCAAAGTTGAAGGAGCCACACACAAAAGGCGAAACTCTTTTTGGTTTCGCCGACAACTGGCCATCAGCCAATTTGCCAATTTCTTCAGCTCGTTTTGATTTGCCGCCAAAAACACAAGACGAACGACTGAAAAGCGTAACAAACAAAACTCAGCCAAAGCTCAACTCAGATTTGAACAGAAAAAACACCCCCAGGCAGGGCAGACAAAATCCCAAAATTGTTAGCTTCCATTTGAATCTCGTGTTTGGGAGTAAAGCAGCAACAAAATACGAGCATGATATGTGGCCAAGACCAAGGAATGTTTTAGTGAATCGATGCTTAGAGCGAGTACAGGGCTGTAGCTGTGCAGGGGTATGCAAAAAGTGGGGATAGAATCATTCCCCAAATAAAAGTTTCCCCTGTGGTTCCATTCGTAATGCTTAGAAGTTAATTGTTAGCTCAAGAAAAACTTCATCAGCGCTTATTTGGTGACCCCTGTTTGCGGCCACTGCCACTGCCACTGGCCAAATTACACTTATGGCCATAATTCAATCAGCGCATTATCAATCACTGCGGCTACTTGTCTTGCCCAGTGAGTCAAGTCAATCGCCAATCAGCCATCGCCTATCTCCCTCAGCTCACCCTCACCCTCACCCTCCCCAGCACCACTCGGCCACGAAGTCTGTGTGTGTGTGTGTGTGTGTGTGTGTGTGTGTGTGTGTGGTGTACCGCTCGCACTTGAGTGTGAAACACGTTTGAAAGTCATTAACTTAAATGATTCACTTTCTGAGCCATAAATTTCGCCACTAACTGGCGCACAGACTGCAAGAGTCTCTGTCTCTGTGTGTGCGCGAAAAATCATCCAGCTACCAGTGAAGAAATCTCTTAAAAAAATTGCTAAATAATCGCCTTAAATGAGTCTATAAAAATGAACACCCTGAGCACCGGTGCGACCCGGCTTCGGGACTGGCTAGAGCGCTCAATCGGCGATCACCACCGTGGTGGCCCCATGCATGGACAGAAGTAGCTCAAAAGTGCTTTCAAAGCCTCAAAGTGAATTTTCATTGCCAGCGGAAGTCGTAAATCAATTTTTTCGTCTACCGAAAACAAAAACAAAAAATAAACAGCAACTCGGTAGGGGAAAAATGTTGAATCTTTTGGCTCAAATATGTTTAGGCCTAGAAATCAGGGATAGACAGGGACAGGGGTGAGAGAAAAAGAGTGTGGCGAGGGGAGAGGGGAGAGGAAACCATTCTGGAAGAGCATCCGCAAAGAAAGAAACTTTTGTTGTTTGTGGCTGGTTCCTCGACCAATTTCGGCTAAGACGACAGCCATAATGATAGGGGCCACTTTTGCCGCCACCACTGCCGCTGCCGCTGCCACGCCACGCCACGCCACGCACGCTATCGCTATGGCCAACAGCCGTGGGGCAGGAAAGGGGCAACTTGTCAGACAATGTATTTGTATATCATCTACGTTTCCGTTTCAATGTTTTCAAGACGCCATCATGACATTGTCAGACAGCGGCTGGAGACATCTCACGCAGCCTTAGAAGGCCCTACGCAGTCGGGGGGGTTGCAGGGGAACCAAAAATGGAGACTAGAGGTTGGAGCTGGGAATACACTCAAAGATATAT
The DNA here is from genome assembly GCF_900245975.1 of Drosophila guanche. Taxonomy (NCBI): domain Eukaryota; kingdom Metazoa; phylum Arthropoda; class Insecta; order Diptera; family Drosophilidae; genus Drosophila; species Drosophila guanche. Next base: position 10,342,209 of record NW_022995743.1, on the reverse strand, counting down.
TTATAGAGGTTATAGCTAATATATTTGCCATGCAAAACAACAGAGTAAAATCACTCAACATAAACGCATCGAAAAGGATTTGAATGTAGGAGAAACAGCAACCAATCTGCAGGATCTTAAGCAGCCCCAGACAGAGATAAACAGATCAGACTGCAGGAAGACAAAAGGTAAAGGATATACCGAAACAGGCAAGAAAACATTCGCATAATGTGCTGATATCCCTGAAGCATATGAAAATACTCTTTAAAATAGTTTAAAATATCTTAAAGTATCTGAGGAGGGAGCCCTTGATGTGGGGAGCCAACGCCTCTGTCTGGCAGAAACAATAGAACGTCCAGTCGCAATCCCATTCCCCTTTAGACTCCCATTCAAATGCCAATGGGATTATCTATGAGCTGTGAAATCCTTTTAGGCGGAAATTATGGAAACCCACACACAAAGCGCAGGACAATGCAACAAGTGTTGCAGCAGATTGAGCAACAAAAGGTTCATAATTATGGAAGCCACACAATGCGACACATTCGAGAGTGAGGAACAGTGGACGAGGGACTGTGGCAGCCCTCGCTGGCAGAGGTATTCGGTTCGGGACTAGCCAGTTGGCCTGGCTAATGAGTGGCCGCAAAACAAACCATAAACCATTCCAAATCCTGCACATTGATTTCATGCCCTCCGACTTTGGCGGCATCTTGTTCTTTCTCTACTACTTGACACCCGGCTCTTGGGTCCGCTTTGCCCATTTTACAAATTTATGTTCGAAAATATTTAGTTGGAACGTGCGGCGGGCGTGAGGAGGGCGGGGGGTGGGGGGGGGGGTGGTGGGGGGTGGGGTGGGGTGGGGGGGGGGGGGGGGGGGGGGGGGGGGGGGTAAAACTATCTAACAATGACCTCTCCCTCTCCGTGCTCTTCCAGCACGAATGAGCAAATTGGAAAAATGTCAATTATGCGCAATTTTGCCTAAGCAATTGGCATTTGTTGCCGCTGTGGCACTGGCTCTGCGCTCAGTTGTTTGCCGCTCGTTGCGATTGCACGCATACTTGCTCAAATAAATTGACAAATAGGATTTGCGTTTCTCCACATTGATGTGCAGCCCATACCTGTAGGGTATGATGACTTTGAAGAGTGGTTGGACACTGGAGTCGCAACAACAACCCACAAGATCAAATTTGTTTGCCATAAAAATGCAGGCATAAACTATTTTATGTAGGTTGAAGCTAAGCCACTACTCTATTAGATGAAGACCTGCAAGGGGGTATCAAGCGCTTCGGAACTTTTCCTTGTTTCAAATTTGTTGTTCTCTTTTTGAACTTTTTTCTCCTACTGGCCATTTTGAATTAATAAATTGCCGCCAATTTGCCGCTAGGCTAGCCTTGCCAGCGTGGGGAACTAAAAAAAAGAATCTAAAAACCAAACTGCACAAATAAACCAATTGCGTTGTTGGATATTTTCCATACTTTTTATATGAATCTCTGATGCTCATTTAGCTACATATGTCCCTAAAATATAGACGCCTCAATGTGGATATGCTGACATGTTATCATACGACTGTTGTGCCAGCGAGAAAAATAAAAATCATGTGTAATTAATGTAATTGGCTTTGTTTTGGAGTGAGACATTCGATTGCATAAGCCACACCGCTGCCAGCTGATTGATTCCGCTTTGATCTTTGTTTTGTTCTCTGTTTTTTATTGAATGAAATCCAGAACAGCTTCAAACTTGTTTTCGTGTGCAATTGTTGCGAAAATATTTGCACTCATGAATCTCTATCACAAATATAGAATGCTGCCATGATTAACATGTGTGATTAAATATTAGTATTAGTTTGGTTAATTATCCAATAATGGCAGCTTTAATACATGCTGTTAATAAGGAAGTTATTAACTAGTTATTAACTAGTGAACGGGTTTGTTGCCTACTTCTGGGGGAGCTAATCTTTTCTTTACTGTCTGGTTTACTTTGGCAATCGTTTAAAAATAGCGGCAAATACTTAACAAATTTATTTTAAAATACTTACAACTTGTGTCTATATGAAGACAGTTTCAAATGTTTGTGAAAATTGACTTAGCCACTCCGTTCACTCTCTCTTTGTGGAATTTCGTCTAGTTGCACCCCTTGCCGACTACCAATTGAACTGAAACAGATCAAAGATTAAGCGGATCGACTCCACCCTCCACTCTAGTTACCATTCATGAATGACCTCGCCTCGGCTAAATCAAAACCCAAAAAACAGAACACGAACTGAGTGGAAAACCTTTATCGCGGACACGCAATCGAAACGGAAGTCGGGCTCAATTTATGGGTGAAATTATCCACTAGCGGTCCCCAACACACATGGCCAGTGGACCAAGATTTGCTGCGTTGTGGAAATAAATGGCCGCTGGCTGCTGTGGATGTGAGATGGGAGATCTGAAAGAGATTTCTGGGCCCGATCGTTCATTGGTTGGCATCAGTTGGGCATCGACAATCGAATTAGAAGAGTTGTGGGCAGGGGGCAAGGGGCAGGGGGCAAGGGGCAGGACTCATGAATGAGCAACTCCAGCGGAGTCAACGCATGACATGAGGCATGAGATCAGCATGTTCCAGCCACAGCAACGGAGGCAACGGAGGCAACGGAGGCAGCCACAGTGAACCCATTTTCTCACCTGTTAAAGTTGTAAAGACTCGAAACAACAATTTATCGCTGTTGAGATCGTCGCCTGCCGCTCCTCGAGAGATCTTCACCCGGCTCTTGCTCTTCGATTGACTCTGGAGTCGGACTTGGACTTGGACTCGACTCGGACTCGGACTCGGGCCTCGATTGCATTTGGTTTTTCGAGTTTTGGGTTTCGGGCAGCGTCATACGATTTAATTGCTTCGATTGTGTCAGCATTTTTATACGCATACATCTAAATCTATATAGTATCTATGTGGTACATGTCTTCATCTGGCGAACATTTTGCTGCGGAAGGGGGCGTTTTGTGGCACAGACAGGCAACCCAACCAGACCAGACCGGACCGGACCGGACCGGACCGGACTCAACTCTGCTCATAGGCGCTCAATAATTTGATGATCATAATCAATGCCCCTTGACTGACATTTGCTGCTGTTGCCAAGTCTCCAACTCCAACTCCAACTCCAACGCAGGCACTGGCTTTGGTTTCTTTTCGGCATTTCCCTCAAACATAACATAACAAAAGGCGAAAAAAAGTTGTTGAAAGCCGATTTATCCTTTTGATGAGGCGCTCGTCAATCCCCCGATCCACCAGTCCACCGATCGATGAGGATGAGGATGAGTATGATGACGCTGATCATTTTTGGTTGCAAGTCAAGTGTTTTTGTTACATTCTAAAAAGGATGCCGCCAATTTGTCCCGAACAAAGCGATCAGGATAACAAGGCCACAGAGTAAAGAGAGCGTGGGAGTGGCCCTAAGTCAGCCTTAAGAACGAAAACCCTACCCCTACCCCCACCTCCGCCAAATTTCCTATCAACCAAATGAGGCAAGAATCTCTTCAGCGTTCTCTGATTTCTGATTTCTGGTTTCTGGTTTCCCAAAGTTTTAATGCTCGAATCGCATGCGTAGGTTTTCTATGACGATTAAAACCCTCATATGTCAACTGGGCCCATTCATCATCATCTGCCAGCAGAGACAGAGGTACGTACGGCACAGGCTTCTCTTGGACAGAGGTAGCAAAACAGTCGCCAGACACTCTTGCCTGATGAGCTCAAATCTCATCAAGAAGTGTCTGGCTCGCGGTTCATACACATATATCTCTGTCTTGGCCGTGTTTTTGGGGAACAAACATCCAGCACCAGCACCTACTTCACCTAGCCAAGACATTGGGACTCTGCCTCTGACTGGTGGGGCTTGATGACTTAATTTTCACTTTAGTCTGCACTGCAAGAAATCCAGCTCTGGTTGAGGCTGCCACCTCCGGCCATGTCTGTTGTAAAATCTATGGGAAAATTCTCTCAGTGCAGCTTGGGCACCTTGGCACTTTGGCCCAACATGATCAGGTGGCTCCGAGTGAGACTCTTGCTGTTGCTGGAGCCAGTCGACTACTTGAGCGTCACCACAGTGACACACGCAAGTGTTTGGCCTGTCGCTGGGCTCTCTCTTGGAGCATCGGTCTGTCTTGGTCTACTCCAGCAGGCAGGAACCCTCATCACACTGGCCATGATGCAGCGGTTTCTGTTCTGGGGCTGCTCTCCCCCGGCTTAGGCTGAAGATGTTGACCATGTTGACTACGAGTATTTGCTGTAACGATTATGGTAGCGCCTTCTGGCTTGCATCCATCGGATGATAAATCTATCTTTTATTAGCATTTCAAACAGACTCCACTCCAATGTGTTGCACGTGTGTCCGTTCACGGGCCGCACTGAGTGAGTTGTTTTGGGCTTGTTTACAGACTTGGCCTAATTCCAATTAAAATAACATTTTTCATTGATCTGGTTTTGGGCTTGGGCTTGTAGATGCTCACACAAATTCAAGTGAACTCATTAATAAGGGAATAATAATAATAAAAGTTTTCAGAGATTTATAGAGAGTGGTTTGTCCTCTTCCCTTCCCTTCCTTGCTTTCAGCCTTTGCCATTTCCTTTGGGTTCCTATCTGGGTGTCGTACATAAATCGCGTGCTGCTCTGGAGGTCTTCAAAAACGCTTACGAGTTGATGCCCCAAGGCACGGAGCCACATCATCAGCCTCCTTCTGCGAGTTGGACGTGGACTTGGGCTTGGTTTCTGTCTCTGCTTCGGCCTCTCATTCATTTCGTTTTGGGTGTTAACCAACCCCGAAAGAAGTCCAACTTCGAGTCCAGCTCCAGAGCTGAAGCCTTGCCCTGGAGTCATGTGCCAGCTCCTGTCTGTCCCGAGCCAAGAGACCCAGCTAATGATGATACCCAGAGTAGCAGCCTCTCTCTTTTCTTCTGGTATTTTTGCCGCCTGCCGCAATATACCAAGTTGGTATTTTTTGTAGAGTGGAGAACACGAAATGCCAAAACAAGATTGATTTCCTGAAATCGAAACCTTGAGACGAGAGCTGCAAGCGGCGAGCTGCCAGAGAGACACGCAAAGGGTGTCCGTCCGCCACTGTCCGCTGCTGTCCGCCGCTGTTCGTTTTTGCCCAGATCGCCCATGTGATAATGATGTTGAGAGCAAGTTTGCGTCTTGTGTGCTTCTCTTGGGGTGGTGGCTATCATGCTACCCGCCAGCGAAATGCAAAAACAAATTGTTTGTGGGTCAGAGCTGGAGACAGGGCGACCCTAACAAGGGCAGGACGAAGACAATGTCGAGGAGCCGACTAAGGAAGGTGATGAGGATCGAGCTGGATCTTCGGTTGTGGCTGTGGCTGTGGTTGGGAGGGCGTTTCGTGGTTTCAAGGAATTCAAGGGAAACAGAAACAGAAAAAGGAGCAGAGCAGAGCAGAGCAGCAGTGACTGGGAGGGGGAATGGGGATGAGTAGCCTGCCTGCCCGTAGGCGGGGAACGACCTCGTCTGGGGCCCTGTCTCAGTCTCTGTCTGTGCCTCTGTCTCTGACTCTGGCTCTGACTCTGACTCTACTCGGACACAACACACGGAAGCCTAATGCTTGCAATATGATTTGTGATTTGTGCTTTTGGGTTTTGGCTCTGTTTTGGTTTCCCTGGAAAACGCTGCGGCATTCTAGGCCTAAGCCATGGCAATGACAAACCGCCTGAACCCAACATTGCAGCAGAGCAGAGGAGGGAACATCAACAGCAGCAACAGCAACAGCAGCAGCAGCATGCTAATTTATGAAGTAGCAACTTGCAGCGACATGGATGCAGTAATTATAGCTTGGCAACTTGTTGCCAGCCGGGCCCAACTGCATGAATGGAAAGAAAGCCAGTTTGTCTTGCTGCCTCTACCTCTACCTCTACCGCTACCTCTTGCTGCCGTTGCACCTCCTGCCCCACATGATAAACAGAAGCTGTTCTACTGCAGCGTGGCATCAGGTGAACGTTGGACGTGGACGTGGACGTGGACGGGTACGCGCCCACTCTGTTAGGCCTCTGCCGCCAAGCTGCAGGGAGGCACAGAGCACAACACAGGAGAAGATGTGAACATGAAAGGAGAGAGCATCCCGATGAAACGAAGCATGGAATACCCATAGATCTATCTAATGTGTATCGGGAAGAATACAATTATTGATGAATATATGCGACAGAATTGATTTTAGAATATCTTCAAGGTGTTGGCAAGCTGCACCACAAAAACAGAACACTCTCTGCTAGGGTAGCAGAAGAGTATGCGAAGAAAAGAGCCAAGAAAAAGGTCCTACCCCGTGGCGTTTTGGCTGTTGATGGGTTGGCTCTCTGCCGACTGCTCAGTCAGCGATGGAGCAGGCAGCAGCAACATAGTTTACACACCTACCGAGGTTGGGGCTGGGCTGGGCTGGGCCGAGCTCCGTGCTCCGTGCTCCGTCTGTGGTACCCTCTGGCCAGCAACATGCACTTAACTGGTAGCCACAATGCACTTTATAATACCTCAAGAACATGGCTCTCTCTCTCTCTCTGTTTGATAGATGCTGACTTGGACTACCCGGAGCGATCTACCAGGGGGCGTTGCTGCTGTGTTGCAGCAACGAGAGCAGCAACGAGAGCAGCAGCAGCAGCAGCAGCATCAGTAGGCGCAACATCAGCAGTAGACGAAGTAGAAGCAACATCAGCCACTGGCACCGTTAGCTGACTTGAGAGCTTAGGCCTCATTTGCATTTGCACTCGAAATTGGGCCATAAACTGGGCCATGGCACAGCGGAGACTCTGCATCCGAGTCCAATTGAGGGCGAACTTTTGGCCGGCGCTAGGCAACGACCTTGGATTAGCCCAAATCCGTAAAATCCGTTCCGTTCCGTTCCGTTCCGTCTCGTATCGTCTCGTCTTGTGTCGGGTTTAATCCTTCCTTCCTGCAGTGCCGCAGCATCACGCGGAAGGGCAGGTCCGCTCATTAGCCCTTCCACCACCCACTCAGGTAGGGGTAAGGGTAGCTCTGAAGCGAAATGCAATGGGAAAGGTGTGTGGCTGAGTGCCAAATTATAATTAGCAAACTCTCTGGCAAATCTCTTTTTAATGCAGAGCAAGGCAGAGCAGAGCTGCGGGGGAAGTGTCGAACTCCGATTGAAACTGGAGCGTAGCGGCGGCAACAGCGGGAGAGGTGTGAAAAGTCAGCAAAATTCGTTGCAGAAATTCTTGAAAACTGAGAGCGAGAAGTCAGAGTTGAGTATCGGAGGCAGCGGCACAGGCAGCGGCAGCAACAGAAAAGAATTAAAAGCGCAGCCGCCTCTCATCATCATCAGCATCATCCTCCAGAGCCTCAAAAACTCCTCTCTTCCACATTCACATCCACATCTAGAGGGGCATCCACATCCAATGGCACTCACGCACACACATCAAACCGGAGCTCTGAGACATTAAAGATGCCGACCCGCAGAGGATTTGGACTGTGGCGCCGGCCAGGGAGACAATATAAATCATATCACTCACACAAACACAAAGCGAGTGGTCTCCGAGAGAGAGAGAGGGGGAGTGCCATATCCCCTCTGTGGCATCCTTTGTTAATTAATTGTACATCTCCGATATGGACACCTTTTCGTACCCCTACCTTACCTTGCCCTTCCATTGAGAGTGTCTAGAGGATAACTTCTTGGTAATAGATTCCAAACCAGAAGAAATCTCTAGTTCTAGTTCAGTGGCAAATATAAATATCTTCATTGGTTACCTTATTTCCGATTCCACACCACCTTTTCCCTGAGACACTTTCCGTATTTGTTGTCACACTCAAAGTAGACACAAACATTTGTGGGAATTTATACGAAATTTTCAATATTTATATGGAACTCTAAGGAACAACTAGACACAAATATTCACACGAAGTAAATCCAAGTCCTTGAAGAGTTTTATGACTCTGGTAAATGGTCGAAAGCTAATCGAAATTGGAAGAAAAGAAATGGAAGAGGAGATCATTACGGACAAGTACTGGGGCCTGGAACTCGTCTCCCCGCAGTCATTCTCGTGCCAGCAACAGCGGGCGAATCCTTTGCAGAGTGTCACGGCCCATCGGCTGCAGATGCCCTGGTGGTTTCCGCTCCTGGAGAGCCTCTTCCTGCTGCTGCTGGTGAAGCTGCTCCAGCTGTAGGCTGACCCCCGCCCTCAACTATTGCCCCGCTTCTTTTGCTAATTGCCGCCAACAGCTGGTGCTGTAAGCCAACAATGGAGCCGGCTCGAACGGGGCGACAAATGTCACACATGCTGCACGTAAATCACACTGGAAACTGTTTTTCTTGCCACACACGATAATTTGTCAAGGGGCTTGCTGGCTGGGGGTCGGGTGGAGACGATTCTAATTAAATTGTTCAAATGTTTTCCAGCGCGTTTTTAGCTTTTGGGTCTGCTGCTGGAAAATCGCTGACAAATGTTTCCGTCAAAACATCCACACAAAAAAAAGGGAAAACATTTTGTTTTTGTTTCAGTGCAGCGCCCATAGAGCACCGCGCACACACTCACGCACGACAGTGGTGCGAGTTATATGGGAAAAGTGTGAAAAATATATAGAAAAGCTTCTCGATTATCTAGAGTAACATTTTCAGAGCTGAAATTGCAGAAAATCTCTGCATTTGCAGGCCATTTATAGCCCAAGAATATCACATTTGGCTTGAAGAAAATGGGTAGATCTGTGCCTTTCCTTTCCCCTCTGAGAGTCTGCACCACTGTGCTGGAGCCATGCCCAAACACGATTCTCTGCCAAATTAAACTTTAACCCAAGAAGTGCTACTCTCCTCCCCCTGCTGAAAAATAGCTCAAAATTCCAGTTACAAAATAATTTAAAACGAATTAAAAGCGCAACCGTTCGTAACCTCCCAAAGCCAAAACAGAATCGTAGCCAGGCGAGCCCAACCGAACCGAACCGAACCGAACCGAGTCGAACGCATCCAATTGAGAATAGCAACAAGTTAATTTGAGCCAAGACCCACGTGCCCCCACCTCCCCACTTAAAAGGTCCCCTCCACTGTCACCTGTTTTTGTGGCTCCTTTTGAAAAGTCATTAGAAAAAATTTCGTGTCGAGCAATTTGAATATTTCGATGGCAATGTACGCGACTCCCCGCGACCACGGACGGGGGCAGCTTCGGATCCGCTGGTTAATTTAAGGTGATAATTGCTTTTTAATGTGACACAACTAAATTTTTTCCTATTCAAATATTGTTGTGGCTGCGGTGCCGGAAGTTTTTTGGGCCTGCGCATGTGCAGCCAAGAGGTGCACAAAGAGTGTCAGGTGTAGGTGGAAGGAGGGGGCACACACACACACACACACACACACACACACACACTTGTTACGTGGCAGCAACAACAACAACAATAATAAAGTGTCAACAATTATTTTCAAATTTCCAAAACATTTCATTGGGTTTTTGTTTTGTTTTTTCGTTGTTTCTGTGTCTTTTTGGGTGTACAATTTTTGTTGATGGTTTTTTGTGTGGCTTTTTATTTGCGTTCCTTTCGAGTGACGCTGCTTAAAATGTTTCCCAAAGTGTGAAATTGTTGAGAGCCACGGAGAGAAGAGGTTGGGGCACCATTAGACCTGGCATACGAGTATTTTACTTCAGTTTGGATTCCGCTCATAAAAGTTTGTCCTCCAAAAGATTCCTTCATCCTTGTTTTTTTTTGCATTAACTAATTGTTGAATTGGTGGTATGTTTTTAGGGCACTTTTAAATTTCTTCCTTTTCATTACTAAATTGATAAATTTCTTCGCGTTTTCCAGTGCAGTGAAGCCATCAGCAGTGGCAGTGGCTGAAAAACTCAATTGAAATTCCTGGGCAGGTCCATTTCCATTGTGTTTGGTGGCTAATTGGCCCAGTTGGAATTTCCCCACCGCATGTGTAGGTTCGGAGCAGACCAGAGATCACGCGTGTTGTCTTCACCTCGTTCAATGCGGAGATCCACTGAAATCCCAGGACTCAATGAATACATCAACGAACAGTGAGTCGGGCAGTCGGGGCCAGTCGGCCGGAAATTTATTGGCTCGGGCAGTGTCGGAGCTGCCAATTAACGCCAGGATGAAAGCCAACGGGCCAGCGGCTAACAGCCAACCGTCGAGTTATAGCCACCAGCGACGATCTTTGAAGGAAGCCGCCTGGGCACTGGCAACGGCAGTGTCTCGGGCGGGAGCGGGTGGCTGCAATGAAGTCGTTGGCTCTTCTGGTGGAGTCGTAAACCCTGATTTATTAAGAATTGAATGTCAATACACGCACACACGGCAGCTGTGTGCCGTCTCCATGTGGGTCCATGTGGACTCATGGGCGAAATGCCCGAAAAGCGGAGCCCCACCACAGGCGGTCCTGACCCAATTTGGCGCCTGCTGTGGCGCTTTCATTAGCCTCCTCGTACATCATAAACAAATTCATAAAAAGTTTGCCGTTTGCTCTTCCTCTGTGGTGGCTGCTGCTGCCCCATTCGCGTTGCACTTCAAACTCCACAGTTTATGGCGTTGAAAGGCGCATCGAATGGCTTCGGTCCTGTCCCTCTCTCTCTCTCTCTCTATCTCTCTCTGGCTCGTTCTGCTCCAAAGGTGAGGTTTTGGTCTGCAGTTTGATTTTTGCTAGTAGAACAATACCCCGCAGCCCGCGGTCTGCTAACCGCTGACCACTCTGCAAGCCAACTCAACCCCTGGAGTTGGACTCATTAAAATGTAATTTGAACGCGTTGCTTCGCATTTCATTTGAATGGAGACTCGGAGACGGACCTGCCCTGGAGTCGATGTAAGTTAGAGACGGTCAAGTGAGCAAATGCCACTCGGAGTGGAGTCAGTTTCCATTTCATTGAGCGCGAAACAACCCTCGACCCGAGACTAGACTTCTGACCAACTCTCCTTCTGGCTCGCTCTCATTCGCTGTCCTTTTCTGGCCCGGAGTTTGATTGATTCCCGTCCCGGCTGTTGCCTTCTCCTTCTCGTGAGGGTTCAGTCATTTGTGGCACATTATTATTTGAATGATAAATTGTATTTGGTCGGGAACTTTGTTCATTGCTTTGCATTTCCCTTTATAGCCGGGACCTCCATTCCTGCCAGACCCGTCTCCGCCTTTAGTTTCGTGGGTGTTTCCGTGTTGCGCTTTTCCCTCGTCTTCTAGTTTTTCCCTCGTCTTGACCAGCCCTTCCTCCCTTCGTGGGCGTTTGTGCTGTTCATTTCGAATTTTCCGTTTGATTTTCCTTCATTGCGTTTCTCCTTCGGTTTCTCTTGACCCGAAATTAATCGTCTCATTTGTACAAATGCCTGGCTCTCGGCTTTAATTCGGGAATTAATGTTATTTGGTAACAAAATCGATTTGGCTTCCGTATTTGCTCGCTCTCTTCCTCTCTCTTCCTCTCTCTCTTTCTGTCTCCGTTCCCACTCGCTTCTGCCTGAAGTGATTTCTTGGCCAAGTGAGATATCAAAGTAAAGCTGTGCTGGCGCTTTCAATATAATCAAGTGGAATTATGGTAACCTCCGTAATACATAATGGCAGTGGCTAATGGACGAACCCGGACAGAAGTGTTGGAAGGAACAGAGCGGGTGGACTGGAGGGTATTAGGTAATACAAATACAGAAAGTGTTGGCACTAAAATACTGTTCATAAATCCCAAGAAATCTAAACTTAAATGGCAGGTACCAACCACATTACTCAATATGTCTTTACTTAGATATCGATTGTTCTCTAAGTCCATCTGCCCCACATCTGTCTGAAACACGAAGCCGTTGACTTGATCTATGACTTTAATATACAGTATTCGTGGCTGTGACAACGTGATAAATTTATTCGCAGTTCTGATTGACTTGCAAACGTGTTGGCTTGACATATTTGCACGTGTCTCGTGTGGCGGTAATTTGATTTTGATTTATGGGCAATTAATCGTGGCCCAATAGAAGCACTCGCACACACTCTAAAAGCCGCGCACAGATACTCACAACACACAGACACTGGCTGGGAAAAGGAACAGTGGCAAAAGCAGTCTTGGCCTAATCATAATTTGCATTTAATAAATATTTCATTGAGTAATTGCAACAATTACGTGCATTTGAACTGTTCCCCTCAAATTAGTGCAGCGAAGCCGACCTACAAGGCTGGCCCAGAAGAGAACCGCGCACCAGAACCGAGCGGTATGCCCTACCATACAGAACAGAACCTAGAACGGAATTTCATTTAGAGTCTAAATGAAAACAGACACGATAAACGAATACTCTGGAAACTGAAATGATTTTGAGAGCTGAAGATCATCTAATAATAAATAAGTGCATACTCGATAAGGAACAGAACTAAACAGAATCGCACCGCACCGAACCGGACCATAGGGGGATTAATAGGGGGATTTCAATCGGATCAACCTTGTCTGCTCAGCGCACAAATTGTTTTGCTCTCTGGTGCATTGTCTTGATGTTCGATCTGGATCTATTTACTTTGTATAAATTAACTTTTAGTTGGTTTCTGTCCCTCCCTGATGCTGGTTAATTGCTGTGGCGCTGATGCTGACGTTGACGCTGGGTCTGTCGCTGGCTTATGAATATGCATTTTCAACTTTTAGCGGAAATCCTTCTCAGGTGACAACTGCCTGTCTCTTGGGTGAGAGAGAGAGAGGTGGTCGAGAGGGAAGCCCGCTCTGCCGTCGCTTTTTTGTTGTTTTATTTTGAAAGAAAACCAAGAAATAACGAATTTGACTGTTCTCTGGCTTGTGGGCCCTCTGCGTCTTTGTCTTTGGTTCCGTCTCCGGGCGACCGACTTTGTGAATGAAAAATGCCGCTCGAAATGCGGCCTGCTGTCGCCGGACCTGGCTACAAAGCGACACACAGGCCAACAACAACTTTTTGGTAAGGACGCCATTTTGAATTCAATCTACGCGTGCGCTCTCACTCTCTCTTACTACTCCCTCGCTCTCGTTCGCTCTCTGGAGTAACAGTCGCAGTGGAAGGCGTGGCGTGCGGCTCTGCTCTTTTGGTGTGTGTGTGTGTGTGAGGGCACAAGTGTGCGTTGGAGCAGGTGAGCAGATTGTCGGCCTGTTAGACAGGTTTACAGCTGCCAAGTGCGGCCACTGGATGGCGCCACGCATACCAAAGTGGAAAATACAAAACAAATTTTGATGTTTCACAGAAAACTTAAACGTGTCGCAGGCATTATCAAATATGAAAATTTCATAGTATTTAAGTTTGAACACCAATGTTATCATCACAAAAGGATAATGTTCCTAATACCCAAAGAAATTGTTAAATGAAATTCGAATTTTCGCACATCTGTTGATGGCACCCACAAATCGGTGTCACAGTTTGAACCGAACCGATTTGAACCGAAAAACCGGCAACAGCAGAGGAAACACACAAAATTACAGGTTCAACAATCAATTTAATAATTGAGACCTTTGCATTTAATCAACATTATTTAAAACGTCAAAATATTTGCACTTTCCATGGGCAGCCAGGCCCTGCCCCCTCTGCCAGCCACCGCTGCCACCTTGGCCGAGCATATTTGCATACAAATGCTGCAGAGAGAGGCCCCCGCACCGAAAATCCCGAAAATCCGAATATGGGGGCCGACAGGCCACGCCTCAATACGGAGCCCTAGACCTAGACAATAGGCAGAAATGACAGACCAGACAGTAAAACGGAGAGTAACCCTCACCAACCCCCGGAGCAACTGGGCTTAGTGGGAAAATTGATGGTATTGGTTTGCTCTCAACACCACCAAATGCACACCGACACCAGGAACCGGTAACGCTACAAGCGATTGGCGGTTACGAGCATCGCAGCAGCAGCCGTCCCGCTCCGACCCACGACTATCGCCGCGCTGCTCGTGGTTGCTGCCCAGCTCGCACGCCACAGCCACAGAGCGACAAAGCGACAGCGAAACAAGTCGGACTCGGGCTCGGGCACAAACCCGGGCAAGCAGCGCGCAATCGCGACGCGGAGGCCTTACTTTGTTCGGCACTTTGTTCGAGGGCAGTCGTCGTCGGTCGTCGTCCGTTGCTGCTACCTGCTGCCGTCGTCGTAGTCTTTTGCGTCGGATCTGAAATCGAAACAAAACCAACTTCATCGAGCACCGAGCCGATCTGAGAAGTGTTCCGATCCGTTACGTCGCGTTGCCGTCGATAGTGATTTGATTTGAGTTGATTTGCTTTGGATTTGAGTTTGAGTTTGAGTTTGAATTCGGAATGTTGCCGTCGCTGTAATCGGGAATACTGAGTGCTAAATCAAAAGCCAGTGCTGAATGAAAGCACAGCCACAAATGATACAAGCTTCCTCCCCCCGTTCATGACCAGTGTGAAAAGTAATCAAAGAAAAAAAGAGATCAAGAGAAAGAGAGTGCAAAATAGAGTTCAAGTGCTAAAGAAAAGCGGATTGCTACCTCGCAGCTGGAAAAGGATTTACGCGCTCAAAAGTTATACATAGCAACCCAAAGAGAAACAAAACCGAACTGAACTGCAATTAAAACTTTGTTTACGTGTAATTAAATCAATCACACACGCACACACACACACACAAACACACACAAACACATAAGTCAACCAATACACACCCATTATCGAGTATCGCCAATATCGATTGAAGGCTTCAGATCGTTATCAGATTGTATCGGATTTCCTTGCCGCGGATCCAGCCACCAGAAAAGCCTTCAAAATTCTTGATAAAGTGGCCTCGATAGGCGCCAACACGCTCAATTTTACGGACCTAGGGAGCCCCTACGAGGGGCCTCCCAGCACACCCCAGTCGGGCATGGACGCTCCCGATGCCCCCCACACGCCCAAATACATGGACGGTGGCAATACCGCGGCCAGCGTCACGCCCGGCGTCAACATACCCGGCAAGTCAGCCTTTGTCGAGCTCCAGCAACATGCCGCCGCCGGGTAAGTGTCTCAGGATTGGACTCCATTTGATTGCTGCACTCCATTGTCGAGGAGCTTATCGGAAGCTGAAAGATCTCTCAGGGAAATGTCACGGATTGCCCCAAACTCAGAGCCGGAGTCTTTGCAACACTTCAGTTATCCGAATTCGATCTAATTTGTGCAGTAACCCAACCCAACCACACCCTAAAAGGAAACAACAAATGCTGGGAGTTTGGGCGTTCCCTAGTTAGGCA
Source organism: Drosophila guanche (assembly GCF_900245975.1). Taxonomy (NCBI): domain Eukaryota; kingdom Metazoa; phylum Arthropoda; class Insecta; order Diptera; family Drosophilidae; genus Drosophila; species Drosophila guanche. The sequence goes on along the minus strand of NW_022995743.1, from coordinate 10,327,121 downwards.
AATTAAGTTCAGATAAAACCCATATAATTAATTGCTAAAAGTGGATATGAGAGATAGATATATTTAAAAATGGGAGATGGATAGCTCAATTTTTAAATGGATTACTGAAATATAATAATAGTTTTGATGGGAATATTCTAATAGACGGTCTTGCATTGTGCCATCAGATTTTCCTTTTGATTATTTACTGAAAGTGTTTTGTGACTTGCCTGAGCAATCATTACTGGAATAAGAGTTAAATAATTAGGAGAACAAAAACTATTAAAAAATAGAACCTTTTAGGATTTCTCTTTGGATTCTTCATGGGTATTTATCTTTTGAAAATCCATTTTAAAATGCTTTTAACTTTTGTAGAGAATCATTATAAAGCAGAATGCCGCTTACATTCCATAAATTATAAAAATACTTTTTGTGGAATTTATGAAAGGAAAGCTTTGCAGTTTAATGAATAGGAAGCTGGTCGGATCGATCCCTTGTTGAGGTCTCGGCATTATTAGTTTTGATTAAGAAAATCACTTCAGTTGCACTTGCCGGCGTGCAGTTATGCTGGTGCCACTCGCTTCGAACGGAAGCCAAAAATAAATTCAATTAAGTTTAGTTGAATCTACTCCAGGCTCTGGCAGTCCATGTGCTAAATAAAGCGTGTGTTCCATGGGGTTCCCAACGCCATTCTCATCAACATCATAATCGTGGAGGGTAGATATGTACGTACATATTCCTACATGTGCCCATACATATATCCCAGTTCAGAATTATGTACGGCTGCTTACTACCGCCAATTGTTCTTCGAACGCACGATTCGATTTTTCATTATACATATTTCATTGCATTCCCGGGTTTTTGCGGTTTATTCCCTCCATGTTCTTCTGTCATTTCTCTTTCTCGTGCTCTGTGCGTGTTCAACTTCTGGGGTTTGGAATGCTTCGCTGGGCTCGCTTGGTCCCGGTCCCAGTCTCGGTCGCAGTCCGCAGTCCGCAGGAGTTCTATCTTCCCAGTGTCCGTTGCACCCTGTCCGCTTGCCGCGCTCCGTTGTGCGTTGCGGTTTCTGTTGCGTTTCAACTGGCTTTTCGACCGGCTTCCGCTTCCGTGTTCCGTGTTCCGTGTTCCGTCGTCCGTGCTCCAGGCCCAGGAGAACATTGAATATTTGATGCAATTCGTTAGGAGCCCGAGCATAATGCATGGGAACTCGCTCAACTGTTCCTGCCACAGAGTGTTAACAAAATATTTACCACAGGAGGGAAAAGAACTCAAACCAGAACTACAGAACCAAAAACCCAAAACTCTGACACTTGTATTGATTTTTCTTTGATATATTTAACCGCATCAAGTTCAGCTTTGGTTTTAGTTTTGTTTCTGTTTAAATGAAGTCATGGCAAAAGTTTGTTGGCTCCCTGAGCGGGCCTAATTTTTTGTTGTGAAAGAAAAAGTTTTCGTTTCGACGCTTTTTGCATTAAACATGAAACATTTTAGGCTAATACTTTTTTCTGTTTTATTTTTTTCTGTGGTTCGTTGTCGGCGACGTTTGAATTTAATAGTGAAAAGTGTACCCAAATCACGCAAACTACACACATGCACATATCTCTGTATATGGGGAACAAATGGGAAAGGAAATGTTGCTGTGTCCCAACCATACACACGATTCCACTCATAGAGGATATCCTCTGTAGGCCCCGTGCACTCTATTTTTACTGAACCATTTATTGATTTTATATTTTGACATTTTGCTGCTCTTTCAGGTACGGCGGCATACGGAGCACCTACCAACATTTCGGTCCACAGGGTGGCCAGGACTCGGGCTTTCCCAGTCCGCGAAGCGCCCTCGGCTACCCGTTCCCGCCCATGCATCAGAACTCCTACTCCGGCTATCACCTGGGCAGCTACGCCCCGCCCTGCTCCAGTCCGCCCAAGGATGGTAAGTGACCCCGTGGCATCCCCCTCACACTTCTCTCTATTGTAAGGCCGCCTGCCGGGGCTCTTCTGTTGAGATCTTTGAGAGATCTCTTGGCAGCTTCCTCATCTATTTTTTGGCGACACTTCACCTCGAGAGCGCGACGCTTCTCGAGTGCCATTGTTGTCTTCTTTAGCGCTGTTTTTATTTGCCTGCTGATCTCGAGATTGACTTGTCTCCATTCAGTCCCCCCAACTCACAAACTCTTTAGAGATTTCAGTGTTTTGCCTATATCAAGCATAAAATATCTAAATCTAAAGATAGTTTTGGCATGCCACTAAGAATTTCCATTGTTTTACTTACGTATATTTCAAAACGTTTGTCATTCGGCTTCTTCTTTAGCCCTTCTTTATATTTGCTATTCAATTTTGTCTTGGTTTTGTCTGTTTTATTTTATTTGATATTTTGCTTGCTTTATTTGCAGACCTTCTGCTGTAGAATGTGTTTTTGGCAAATGTTGTTCCCAGTCTCAGTCACTGGCATAATTGCGCGCTTGACTGTGACAATTTGTTGCTGTTTTCATTGTCGTTGGTGCTCTCGCGTTTTGTTGTACAACTTTTTTATATATATTCTGCTGTTTCGATGCGTTTTGGTTGAGCAGTTTCTATTTTGTGAGTGAAAAGCAATTCGTTTTTGTTTTTGTGGCTGCCGGCGGACTGGCCATTGTGGCTGGAGACAAACAGCAATGCGAACGCCAACGCCGACGCCAACGCCACAGTGAGTGCCAGCCTCAGGCCCAGACATTGTCTTTCATACGCAACGTGGGCCCAATTAACCTTGAGGCATCCCTGCTTGCACTTGAAGTTGGCTACAGCTACAGCCTGGTCTGCCAATAGATCGGGCAAAGCAGCTGATCGTTATCCATATATATGCACACATGGTACAGCTTTAAGTATATTCTCCCTTGTGTTCCCTTTGATGATTCAGGAAAGTCCTACCGCTCTCTCATGCTCTTTCGCTCTCTCTCTTGGCAAACAGTTGTTTGTAATTATAATTGCAGTAATTAGGCTTTCGTTTGGCGTAATTAATTACACCATTCTTTGGCGTAGTTGCCTGATGGATGAATGTGTGGCAGAGAACCGTTGGCCAAGAGCCGGGGCCCACCATTCACACACATCTGCAAACACTTCACGCACACTGGGGAGCCAGTGGCCGGGCTGACTAATGGGCCATTGGGTGGTCGACAATGACAATGATTGCTGCCATCTCTGTTGCACTGTTGCCACGTCTCTAGCTCTGGCCATTTTGTCATTAAGAGTGTGCAGCACGTGCTGGCTGCTCGGGCGCCAAATAAATTCGGCCTACACACGGAGCACACACAGATGCACAGACAGATTCGAGGCACACACCTGTAACCATATTTGGCATTTAATAATAGTTTGGCGGCATCGTGTGTTATTTTTGAACAATTAGCAACGTCAACAGTCTGTGCAGCCCGCCGCTCATTGAACTTGAGCTCTACGTATCATAATCATCGCATCATCATAGTGCTGATGAGGAGGCGGCTGATGCCGATTCCGATGCCTATGCCGATTCCGATGGTGATGATGATGATGATGATGATACAGTGCGGAGTGCTTTGAACTTTCATTTCTGCAATTAACTATAATTCGTTGACATTTACAAGTTACTTAACAAATCAATATCGGAGTCAGAGCCGAAGTCATGAGTCTTTTTGTGATTTCTATGGCCTGACTGCAGCGGCAATTAATTCAGGTCCATAAATGTAACAGTTTCATGCATTCCATTCCATTCCATTCCATTCGTCGGGGGAATTTCCTCATAAATATGCAAACGGCGCACACAATATACACAAAAAAGGGTTAAGTGTTCGACTCCCCCCAGCATTCTGCAGCATTCCCCCGCTCCACCCATGACACAGCTCCATTCTGGCCATAATTTCATAGCCTAATTATAAATTCATCGTTGCAAAGTCGCTTGCCATTTACAGAGCCAGCCGACTGACGGTTTCCATTCCTTTGTTCGCTCTTTGCAGACTTTTCCATCTCGGACAAGTGCGAGGAGTCCGGCCTCCGGGTCAACGGCAAGGGAAAGAAGATGCGCAAGCCCCGCACCATCTACAGCTCGCTGCAGCTCCAGCAGCTCAACCGACGGTTCCAGCGCACCCAATACCTGGCCCTGCCCGAGCGGGCTGAGCTGGCTGCGAGTCTCGGCCTCACGCAAACGCAGGTGAGTTCAACTTTATAATCACATTAAGTTTCAAGTGAATCAATGTCATGAGATACTCGTAGATACTGTTGGAGTATACGAAGGATACCTTTGGGTCATAGATTCTCTTCTGTAAACTTATTAAAGTAAACTTTCAGCATATTTCAACTCTCAATCGATATTGCAAAGGCAGCCAAATGTTGTCTGCACTTTAATTAAGTGCATAGACTTTCGTTAATTAACTTTATGCAACATTTTGTCACATTAGCTCTAGGATAAGCTATTTTACATACTCCTTATGAATAGTTGCCCCTCCTACAATCCTCAGATGGGGCAGCTATGCATTCCCCTGACTGTGCCAGCAATCCTTTTAGCCTTTATCTTGGCAGCTGGTTAGCAATTTTCAAATTGAATTGTTGACGTGCCTCTAATGTTGACTGACAAACGAGCAAAGACAACAGCCACAGAGACACAACGTTGCAACAATAGCAACAGCGCCTGCCTCCTACGCCTGTGACCCTCTCACTTGACAGACACACACACACACACACACACGCACGCACACAAAGACACAGCTGCAGTCTCACTCATCCAACATGCAATGTGTAATACTATTATGCTCTTTTTTTTTCTGTTGTTTCTCCACGTGTGTCAATGTCAATTCTATGAAAAGTTTCTGCTGCTACTTCCCCTTGTTCTTCAGAGGGGATTACAGCATTGTCACAGACAACACCCACCCAAGCCCATGTGCCCAGTGTACACCCCCGAGCCCCATATTTCATTGCTTTTGTTTAATAGTTTTTCCCATTCGAGCAATAACAATTCGCACATAAAAACTATGCTAAAGAAGAAGCTAGCGGGGTAAAAAAAGCTGTGAATGAGTCTCGTTTTTAGAGAAATTTATTGATAGTGGGCGTGGGCTTCCTAATTGAATTAGTGTGCCACAAAAGTTCATGTGCCCAGCCACAGTCCGGGGCAGTGGCAGTGCCACAGACAGAGATGGAGAGAGCGCGCGTCAGAGGGAGAGCCAGAATAATGTTGTAAAGAAAAACTTGTAAAACAAGTTGAAGACCCTGTGCCATACCTCTGTGTGTGTGTGTGTGTGTGTGTGTGTTGGGGTGTATCTGTGTTGGTTGCGTGGGTGTTGCTTCAACCGCAAGTTGTTTATCAAGATACATATTTGAATATCTGACAAGAGGCAGGCGCAGCGACAGAGGTAGAGGTAGAGGTAGAGGCAGAGGGGCGCAGAGTCACTCAGTCTAGAACGGGCGTGCCACACGGCGGCTGTGTAATAAATTCTGCTCCAGAGTTTCCCCTCAACTGGCCTGAGTCACCCCAGAAACTGTCCATACATATATAAAGTATCTATCCTATACATGTATTTATGGCAAGAGGAAAGACGCTGATTTCCCCGAAAGCTGAGACTGTGGCAGCTGTCAATCGAGGCAACTAAACAAATAGCCACGCCCCTAGCGCCTGCAGCGACACAATCAATTTCGGTCTATCTTGGCCTGGCCTTTAAGGGGTTAAACAGTTGGCCAAAAGCATAAATTTATGACTGCACTTTAGGGTGCTACCAACTTTAGCTACACTGCCAAAGAAAAGGGGGTGGCTTCTGGTAATGTATTTGGATGGCATCTCTCTGGGTTTTCGCTCAGTGTAGCTGTAGGACCCTCTCCCCAAGGGCTTTAGCTGCTTTCGCTTTCCGCAAGGAACACAACTTTTGGGCCGCGTGTTAATTAAAACCGCCCTCGCCATTTGAAGTGGCGGAAGTTTTTTATTGATTTGCCCGGCTCTCAGAGCCAGAGCCAGAGCCAGAGCCAGGCCAGGAGCTGGAGCAGGACCTGGCGATGGCCAAAGCCGGACGTGGCTTTGGCCACGTGGAGCCGCACAGAGGCTAGTCGCCGGCACACCACGCCAATGTTTGAGACGTGCAAACAGACCATTGTGCCTGGCCCAAAAGATTTATGCGTTACACAAACAGCAAACAGTTAGCGGACTGCAGCCCGAGCTTAATGGCCTTCAGCCACACACAGCCCGAGGGGGGTGCAGCGGTCGGGCAGGGGGCTGTTGTTTTGTTTTTTGTGGGGCGTGTTATACAATTCGGTTTTTGTGGCCTGAACGTTTGGCCTGACAGCAACTTGTCCGACTCAAGAGACACGTTCTAACACCTGCCAGGCAGCAGCAGCAGCAGCAGCAGCAACAAAAGCTGGTCTATATAAATAAATGTACATACAAATGTGTGTACATATGTATGTACAATACAGTATATATGTAGCTATATAATAAATGTGCATATAAGATTATGGTATGTTAATATTACTGCTAAAAAAAGAACTGTGGCACATTGCTTGCTGTTTTACAGCTTTTTTATAATTATGGTAATTTTATTATGATTTTTTTTGTAGTAGTTTCTGCTGTGTCTGCTGCTACTGCTGCTGCTGCTGTATCTTCAGACACAAAAAACTTGTTTCCAGTTGCATCTTTCACTCGGCCACTTGCTGTTCGTTTGATTTGAAAGTGCATCCGGTGACTGTTAATGAGCTGCGGACCCCCAGACCCCTGAGTATCTACAGTAGACATAAACATACACACATAAATAGAGCCATAGGTACCAAAGTATACAACAAAACATACATACATACATATTCAGCAAATAATTAAGTTTCAATTAGAGCAAAATCTTGGCTACTGTTTGCCTCTAACTCTCTCTGTCCCTCTCTCTGCTTGTTGCCACTTCGCCTAATTGAATAATTACATAGAACGGCTCTGAAACGATTGCCAAAATGCTTTCAATACCCAAAAAAGAACAAACTGCACACTCAAATCTGACAGCGCGAGACAAAAGTGTATGTGCAGAAACAGATCCCCTTCAACAGGCTTCGCTTCTCTGATCTTTATTCCCCTCCAAAAAAAAACACAAAAAGAAAACCACAAAAATATTAAGAAGGTTAAATGAAATAAAAAGAATACAAAAATACTTTTAAACTGCGTGTTTATGAGCTCATATCGGCACATTTTGATCTGGTTCCCCGGCTGCAGATCCTCTAGAGAAGGGCGCAACAGCAACGAAATATTTGTAGGAGGCCACGCTGGCTGAAAACAAAGGATTTGGCAGACGAACTGCCAAAACGGCGCTTGTGGGAGCACCAAAAGGGTACACCATAAAAGCCCAGCAACAAAATGTTGGTACACAATGTGCTAAACTAAATTATGGGACTTCAAAACAAATAAGCCATTCTGTAAAGTTTATCTTCCTTCAAATATCTGTCCATAAATGATGGAAAAAAGTCTTCTCTATTTTGTAATAATTTTATTGATATACCAACATTTTGCTTTGGGACACGCCACAGCCTCTGCATTGCCGTTGCCTGTCTTCAAAAATCAACAACGCCTGCTTTATGTGTTCGACTGCAGCTGTGTGTGTGTAGTTCTGCCGTGTAGTCTGGGTTCTGTCTTTGTGTGTGGGGCTGCTGTTGCCGTTGCGATCGCAGCTTTTGCGAATCTTTGGGCTGTCGCTGCTGCACGCAGAGGCAGACGTCGCCCCTTGACGACGCAGCCGCAGCCACAGACGCATCGCCCACGGTGCACACCTTCGCTTTGTTGCTTGCCCCGGCTGCTGCGATAAGTCTGCTCCACCCCTAACGTGCAACGCCGCGGCCCATGCTCTGGAGCCTCTCAAAGGTCATGGACTCCAAAATAAGAAAGAGAAACCCAAAAAGAAAAGGGGAAAAAAAATGATACTTCGCTTGAATTTCAGGCCAAATAAAATACTTGTAACGAAATTAAAATTAATTTCCACGTCAGCAACAGCAACAAAGAGCAAAGACAGCGGCCGAGAGGGCGGGATAAAATAGAGAGAGAGAAAAAAAACTAGCACAACTTGATTTAAATAATACAAGTGTCTAGTTAGTATCAACGACTAAGCGAGAAAAAATGAAAAACTGGCTGACCGCATTTAAATGCTCTGTGGCCATAGAGCCTCAGTGCCGCAGCCCCTAACCGCTGCCCCTACCGCTGCCCCTACCTCTGCTCCGAGCGTCGCTGCTCACGTTCATTTATGCTGCGGTCTCCGCGACACAGAGGCACATCGTCGTATATCAGTGATTGCCTGATTTACGCGAGCAATGTCAATTAAATTATGGCACATAATACAATGTAACTTAGTGGAGGCAGCAGCCACACTCACGTCTTAATCGCACGCACATTGCAGCAGCAGCAGCAGCAGCAGCAGAAACCACAGCAACAACAACGACAGCAGCAGCAACAGCAGCAACAACAACTACATCAACATCAACAGCAACATCAACATCGTGCTGCTTCCTTGCCTCCCTATGTCGAAATTTTTGCACCGCCAGCTCTCGTAACAGGAACTTTGAATTAAGTTTGATCAATGCTGATGCTGGTACTACAACAGTGGCAGAGGCAGAGGCAGCGGCAGCGACAGCGGCAGCTCGGTGGCAGCAGCGACAGCGACGCGACAACAAACAAGTTGCTCAGCCATCAGAAATGATGCATGGCCCGAGAGACAGGCACGGGGCTCGTTTCTCAATTTCTCACCAGGCCTCCTCTCTTTCTATTTCTCTCTCCCTCTCTTCTTCTCTGCTTCTCTGACCGCATTTGCATCTTGAAGAGAGCTTAATCTTATGCCTGTCAAAAGATACAAGTATTGGAGGGCTCAAATATATAAAATATTGGTTTATTTAAAGACTCAAACAAAAGATACTAAGGGGCAGGAACTCAAAACTATGTAAGTATAAATTGATATCAGTAGCAAGTAGCAATAATTGTAGCTACGAGTTAGAGTGCTTACGTGCTGTCGGCACCATCTTGATGGCAGTTGACTTAATTCGCTGTAACATGTAGAGATCAAACACACACTGAGATTGACCCACAAAGCGTGCCAAAATGCACAGAAATGAAAGAGAAAACGAGAATAACATCTCCAGGCCAGACCCCATCCGATGACCGTTTATAGCTTCCTCTAGCCATTAGCATTTGACCATCAACTCCATTCTCCACAGACCCCATCAAGTTGCCACACAACTTGTGGATCGGATCGGCTTGGCTCGGCTCAGCTCGGAACGGAACGGATCCCTGCTGGCATAAGCAAGTTTTGCGTTTCATTCACAATATTTTTGCAGCTTTCAAAACGCCAAAACTGGTCACAGCACAGACCCCAAAGCCAGCCCCATCCGTCAACGATTCGATCAAAATCATTGCGTACAGAAATGCTCAGGAAATTACAAAATTGGGATTGCGGTAGAGGGGAGAGCCAGCGGCAAGTGACTGTTATTAGCCGGGCCAAGTGAGAGTATTCAAATAAATAACATTTTATGATTATTGCGCATAGCTGGAGTGCCAGTGGACCAGTGGTGGCACGGAGACACGGCGACACGGCCGCTCTATTGGCCAACAATGCGAGTTTTACCCGGGGGTTGAGTGGGCCAAGACCCGACAAGGCTGGGTTAATTACGGTCTCGTTTCGTTGACACACCGCGGAAAGGTAGCCCCAACCCGACCGGGCCAGACCAGCCCCAAGGATGCATTTGGTCTGAAGATTTCTCCGATGCGATAATAATAATAATTATTATTTTATTACCAAGACTGCGCGCTCCGTCGTCGTCAAGCCGAACCTCAACTGGTTTCTGCTGCGGTCTCTGAGCAGATACAACCGACGACGATGATGACAATCATAATGATGATGACAGGATAGCCCCGCTCTAGTGGGTGGTTGGCCAGAGCGCGTCCCGGTTCCTGTCTCAAATTATAATTGGTTCTCAAATTTGCAGATACTCGTATCGAGCGGGTTGAGCGCCACCCCAACCCCCGCAGTGCTGCACTTGTTGGCCTTGTAAATGCGATGCCAATTAGCCGTTCTCGAATATCCTTGCTACCACCACCCCGAAACCTAAGGCTCTGTACTCTGACACCAATTAATGAGGGATTTGCCTAGAGATAGTTTCACTGGCACTGAGAGAGCGAGAGCGAAGGGCAGATCGGAAAGCACCTTAGCTCCGGATTTTCCTTCGAGGTTTTCCCCCCACAGCAACAATGGCAGACAACCAACTTTTAACGCTTGGTTAACTCTCGGGTCTGTCGTTGTTTTTGTTTAATTTTTGTGTGTTTTTTTTCCACTCTTTTGTTGTTTTCCAGCATTATCATGATCTCGCTGTGAAAATGCATAGGAAAATGCTGTGTGTAAGCGACAAATAATAGTCAGTTGACCATGATTTCATTTTGCTGACTCGCACAGAAACTGGCTAGAAAAAAAAGACAAATAATATTTAAATTACAATCCCCGAACCCCAAATACAACCCCAGACCCAACAAAAAACCAAAACGAAACCCCTTGAAAAGAATGCGCTTATATAAATTGCACAATTAACCGCCACACTTTTTTGTTAGCGTTTTTCCTCCTAGTTTTGTTTTGTCATTATCTGACTGATGGGATCTGACCACAAAAATGATTTTTACATAGTCGAGAGGGTCGGTGGTCGCCAGTCGGTAGGGTCTGGTCTTCACTTAATTTTGCCTCCACCAAATGAATCGGGGACCTGGGCGATGGGAGGCCCAGGCACAGGCACAGGCCCAGCCATGTGGAAAATGTGTTCCTTCAATTGCCCTTTGATGGGACCTCTTCACGGGCAATGGCCATAATTGGGAGCATCTAATTGAGGTCGGTTGGGTAATTGAAAGTGCAGTGAGTTCTGGGGGAGTTCTAGGAGTCGTAGTTCCAGTAAGACTACAACTTACGGATATGGCTGGCTGGCTGGCTGGCTGGCTGGCTGGCTGGCTATCTTTCCCAAGCTCTGACCCGCTGCCGGTACTTCCCATACAACACGTGATATCTACTCTCAGGCATTTGCTATTCTCTTTTTTTCTCTTTAAGCAGAATCGCATAAATATTAAACAAGTTTCGGGGTTTTCCCCTGCCTGCCGCTGCCGCTGCCGTTGCCGTTGCCGTTGCCACTGCCCCCAGGCCATAGCTGCAGCTAGCGGAAATCTCTTACGGTTTGGCCAAAAAAGTTAGTCGATCTCGGCCCCTCCCTCTGGCCATCAAAGCCCAATGACATAACTAGACAAAGTGCACAAGCGACTCTTACTGTCACTTGCTACAAAGCCGAAAAACTAAATTAAAATATGACTAATATTTTGCAGTGACTGCAAAAAGCGTTTAAGACATAATATACTGAAAGTACAGCAGCCACAACAGCGCTGAGATACTCTTGAAGGCTATAAAATGGTCATTAGATGGGGATTATATTTGTCTTAACTATGTACAATCAGGATTACAGCTGTACAGATAGCGCCCATTATTCGTTACGATGCAAAGTTGCACTGAAAGCGGAAATACCCTCTATAAAGGGTATATACAGCTGTACAGCTATGCTTATACTTATTTTTCGTACACGCCTCTCCGTCCGCGTCCGCCCCTTGGGCAACAACTACTTGGAATTGCACTTGTTGTTGCCGTTGTCGTCATGAGTCGCCGTTGTTGCTGCCACTGCTGCCGTAGCGTTGTATCTGTATCTGCTAGAATCTCACCTTGACAATTTCTGATCAAATGCTGCCGCCGATTTATTGTTGAACAATTTTCGTACGTCCGCTGCTGCTGCCTGCTTTTTTTCATCATAACTTTTGTGCCGCTGCTGCTGGCTGTGGCTGATGGATTACAAAAGTTGAACTGAGTCAGTGTTTCAGCCGCGAATTAGAATTACAAAATTTCAAGGCTTTGCAGGTGAATCAAAAATGCGCAAAAATTCTCATTCGCATTCGCAGTCGAAGTCGAAGTCGAAGTCTCAGCCTCAGCCTCAGTCGCGTTCACAATCGCATTCACATTGCATGCCAGTCAGTCAGAAGCACAACAAAAAACCAACTTTAAACGCTGCTTTGGGGCGTTTTTTCAGCTTTTTTATACCCTCGGCACTCAAAGGGTAGAAGGGGTATACTGTATCGACTGTCTATCTGCTCGTAAGAGCACCTTTTATGAGAGTCATGTTTCGATGGAGCAGGAATCTTTCCACTTGCTGCACCCAAACCCAACGCATCTTCCGAATAGCGGGTATCTTTTAGTCGGAATACCAATTGGCATGCCAGTTTCAGTTTTCAGCTTTAGTTGCTGTCCGTTTGCGTCTGCTGCCGTTGTTCAGTTGCTCGGTTGTTCGGGGCTTGTTTCAATAGTTCACAGCTGAACATGGGAACAGTTTCCGGATTTGACAACGACAATTTGTTGCACAATTGTTGGCCGCGAACAAGGGAAAACAAACGCTTTAAGAAGTCCGAAACCGAGTCCGAATGTGATGCCAAAGCTGGGTTCGTCTGGCTTGTCAATAGCTGCAGACCGGATGGGCGTCATCTCAGCCCATTCTCATCTCATGGGCTCCTTCCTCCCTTCTATACCCGAGCCAACTCGAGCAGGCCTCTTTAATTGTTTCTGTGAATACGCAAGCTACAAATGGCAAATCGAGGCATTTCACTCTGGCCAGCTAAGCACTAATTGAGTTAGTATAATGCTCGATTTGTCCTTGGCTCAGGCTAACTTTGGCAGTTGGCATGCGGCTGCACTTGTCACTTGTTTTAGCCAGAATCTCAGCTGAGATCTCAGTTGTGTCCAGGCCTAAGACTCTCTGTCTCTGTCTCTGTCTCTGTCTCTGTCTTGGCTCTGCCTCAGGATCCGTTACGAATCTAAACCGGCTAACAACATAATTAATATGATTTTAATTTGAGTTCATCTCAAAAACTCGACTGAAAGCGCTGTTGAAATGCTGCGCTTGGCGATTGAGCAATCATCGCAGAGAACTGGCTCTTTGGACAATGTCTATATAGAAATTAGATCAATATCTTTATTTATATACTTATAGTATATATCGATGGCTATTGAAATTGTTTGGCTCCTCGTTGGCGTTTCTCATTAACAGCAGCGCTCGCCAGCGATCGCATCGCGATGTCTTCGTTCCAGTCCAGTCCAAGACCAAGACCAAGTCTGAGCATCCAGCGCTACGTTAATTGCTATTAGAGCGGCTATAGAATAGGCAGGGGGATATGCTGAGGTTGTTCAGCAGCAGTATCCGTGGCAGTGGCTACTGCCGGTTGCCAGTTGCACGTTGCAAGTTGCCTTTTAGCCATCCTCTGGCCTTGCTTAATTGCATATTTATTGTTTATTAAGCAGAGTTTTTCAACCGCCAGCGGAGCTTCATAACTAGCCACTGGACACACTCTCCGAGAGTGCTCCTCCCTCTGCTGGCAATCTTTTCCATCTCCAGCTTTTCCCTCATCTCATTCACTTTTTACGCACTGCCTATATATGCATAAATTAATGAATCTAGCCAAGATCGCTTCCAGCTTCATTCATGGCACTCTGGCGACTCTATCTATGTATAGTATGTGCTCTCTCTCTCCACTGGCTTCATTGATAAAGATCAATGGCATAGCAGTGCATGGGACATGGCTGCATGCTGCCCCCTGGGGGAATCACTCTACGAGAGCAGAGCACTGGCGGTGACCCAAAAATGGTCATCAGACGGCATACTTTGGCTCTGCAGTGAGCCCCAGCGAGCCCCACTGAGCCCCAGTGAACTTTCGCTATGCAGGAATCCATATAAACCATCCATACAAATGGGCCATTAATTTGTTTGAGCAGCAGCTAGGGCTGGAATGGTTTACGGTAGCTGCCCCACGTGCGTGCCACAAACGAGCGGCTGCCACAAGTCTCGCCACGTTGCTGCGGGGTCAAAGCTGCAGCCCATCCACGTGTTTCAACTTTGAGCGATGCTGCTGCTGCTGCTGCTGCTGCTGATGATGTTGCCGCATCGATTTGCTTTCAATTTGTTTGGCGGCGACTCGGTCCAGGCCGTGCCGTGCTGGGACCGGACCGGATCGGACTGGACCGGACTGCACTTGGGGCACAGGCAGTGTTAACGTGCGTTCATTTTGAGTTGAAGCTGGAGCTGGAGTTGGAGTTGGAGCTGGAGTCGGGGCTCGGAGCTGGGTAGCAGATTCAAGGCGTTGTTGCGTTGTTGGCCTTGAAGCCTTTGAGCGTTTTTGTCGAAACTCTGTTGCTGTTGCTGTTGCTGCTGCCGCTGCCTGCCGCTTTCCTTTCTACCGTTTTTTCTTAAGGTTTTTTTTTCGGGAAGGCGTTGCCCAAAACAGCCCGCAACGATTTTATTTGGAAATCACTTTGGTTGCACCTCTCTGGGACGTAGCCAGGGCCAGGGCCCGGGCGAAGGTTTCTGTTTGCTCAGCTTGCTCTCCCTCGTGCTGTCCCTCTCATGCTCCACTGCTATGTCTCCCTCTCTCTGGCGGCTCATGCTGCTAACAAGAACGAAAGACTTAAGCAGCGAACTTGAACTAACTTTTTAGCATGTGGCTCTGGCTTTAATGAGCTGAAAGTCGAAGCTGATGTTGAGGCTGGAGCTGGAGCTTCGGTCGGGGCTGCGGCTGGTTCTGTGGAGCAGAGTGTGCGTGACACTTGACTCTAGGGCAGGTCCGAGCTGGTACAGGGACAGGGGCACACGGGAAACACAAAAACCTTTTCAAAAGAAAACTTTTTTTTTAGTTTTTGCCACGACATGGCATTGTTGTATATGTTTCGAAGTCATTGCCTGCCTCGAGGCGATTGTTGTTGCTGCTGCTCGCTGCATTCAAAATTATAAACAAATTTTTGCTGTTGCTCTCGCTGTTGCTGTTGCTGTACGCTCCACGTATAACAACAAACAATCGCATGCAATGTACAAATTTTCCGGGCACAATGAAAAACGCCACCGACAGCAGGCAGTAACAGCAGCTGGAGGCAGCGGGAGGCAGCGGGAGGCAGCGGCAGCAACAATGAGGAGAGTTTATAATAACAATAATAAAATGAAAATGCTACGGCCGGCAAGTTGCGTAATCCGTCAACCATGGCAGTCAAAAGAGCATAGAGAAGAGGGAGAGGAGGAGAGATACAAGTAGAAGAGGCAGCAGCAGCAGAAGTTGTGGAAGAAACAGTATGTGGATGTGGCAGGGTAGGATGGTGATGGTGGGTGATGGGTTGAGATTTACTGGGTCCCATTTTGGAGGCCTTTCAGCACACGCAACAATTGCTGATGTTCCAGCAACAGCAGTGCCGGCAATCGCAAATTTGCAATCGTTTTGCCCCACAGAAATATATTTATTTTAAATGCGTTTTTTTGTTTTGTATTTATTTTGTTTTTTGGTTGGCTTTTACTTTTATTCGGTGCTTGTTGAACGATAAAAATCAGGCATAAACATGAGTTAACCAAAAATCAAAAGTGCCACGCGGTGGCTGCTGTTTTTATGAATGACTGACTGACTGAGTGACTGACCGACTGTCGGACGGTGTACGCTGTACGGTGTACGGTGGAAGCCAGACGACGAGTGAGTTATACTGCCCGAAAGCACTTGTTGCGCCAACAAACTTGTATGGGCAGCTTCAGCAACTTGAAAACAAAAACTACAACAGCAGCAGTTTCAGCACCAACAACAGTTGACTCAACAACAAAAGTTATAGCGGTTTCAACAACAGATGCAACAACAGATCAGCAGCAAACACACAGCTAGGACTACAACAAAAACAGCAGGCACAACTTCACCAACAAAAGCAACAAGTGTTACTTCAACTACAACAACATAACAACGTTACAACAACAAGAACAACAGCTACCTGCCATCGTCGGCTGTTGACGAACAACTTCAGCGACAAGATCATAAATCAAAATTTTTATTTTATTTTCGCTCAGCCCCAACTCCCCCGTGCCCAGCAGTCTTTTACCCCTCTCCGTCACTCTCTCTCTCTCTCTCTCTCTCACACTCTCACACGCTCTATCTGTTATTTGAATTTTTATGATTTTCGTGATTTTTTTGTTAGCTCTTTTTTCCTTTTTGCATAAATTAAAAACTGCCGCGCGGGTTGCGCGCGTTTTGCTGGCGATTGCAGTGCGATTACAACCGCTTGTCCAGATGGCGCGTGCTGGAAGCGTCTCAGAGGAAAGTTGTTGGCCATTAAAGTTAATAGAGAGGCAGGCGGAGAGCAGGTAGAGCCAGAAGTTAAACGAAAGTGATCACTGGCTGCTAATCTAACACATCTAACAGGGCGTGAGCGGGATGTAACTTTCAAGTGCGGATAGAAGTTGATTCTGAAGCTGAAGCTGAATGTACAATTGGCGCCTGCTGATCGGGAATCGATAATCGGGGAATCAGTGTACTGGCTAATCCGCCTGCAGCCCATTAATCAACGGCTAAGACAATGCCCCGGGCCGGGCCGGGCCGTAATTCAAAGCGGCCGCTGAAAGAAGCCGCCGAAAATTGTTTTTCATGTTAACCGCTTTGGCCAGCAAATTGAAATTTCTCGCACCAAAAATGTGCAGAAAAAATGCTAAAATCTTGTTGCACGGAATTTATGAATGAAAAGCAAGGCAGCAAACAGCAGCCGGGGCAGCCGGGGCAGCCGGGGCAGCCACAGCGGGGGCAACATCAGCAAACATAACAAGCAACAAGCTGAGAACAATGAGGGGAAAACTCTGTTTGGTAGCCATAAATTTGTGGCAACAAAACTGAGACCATTTCATGCCTCGCTATTTGCTCTTGCCATTGCTGTGTTTGCTGCAATTGTTGTTGTTGTTGTTGTTGTTGTTGTTGCTGCTGCTGCTGGCCGGGAAAAGCGATAAACATTTTTGTTGCTTTTTAGTCAGACATCCTCCCCGGTTCGAAGTGGAAATGCATTTGCTTGAGCAAGTCATCAGGCAGCACAGGGAACCACAGATACTCTAGAGGAAGATGGACTCTTGGCTGGAGCATTATTCCATCCAAATGTAATATCCATGGATAATCTAATCTCAGCTTTGGTCATTGCTTCACCAGTCCAGGCTACACTTCTTTCTCGCTAGCGAGTATCAGCAGACATTATCCCATGGTTTACTTTTTTGGGGCGTTGTGGCTGTCATTAGGCGTAGGCATCCGTGTCCAAGGCCCTGTCCAGGGCTGTCTTCTCTATTTGCTGGCGCAGTGTAAATAAAGATGTGTGAGGAGTTCCCCCATATTTATGCTTTGACAGGGGGGGCGTGCAGCTCGCTGGGCGAAGATTTATCAGGAAAAGCTGTGAAATGTTTCCGAGGAAAAGGCAAATGGAAAAGCCTTTTTCGGCCGGTCTCTCGCTCTCCCACACAAATCAATCGATGGTCGAATGGAGGCCAGATGAAGTTATTAGAGTTTTCTGGGCAATTGGCTTATCTGTTTCCCACGTTTTAAATGCTCAACTGTCAAATGAATTAGAGTCTGTCTCGGGCGGGGCGGAGTGCCTGGGGTTGGGGTTGGGGACACATTTGGCAATGCCCGACGAAACCAGTTAACAGCCACGCAGGTGTCTACCACTCTCTCACTCTCTGTGTGCCCCTTTCCCCTTACCACACAGTTCCCCTGCTTCTATCCGTATCTTTTGTGAGTAAGTTTTATCGCTCGAACGGCAAGTGTTCACAATTAGAAAGCCCACAACAGTCAGCGGCAGCCCCAAGTGGTGTCCACTCTTTGCCTTACCTCAGTATCATCTGTGCTCCATCATCATCATCATCATCATCATCATTGCGATCGTCATCGTATTTTACAGTCCACTTCCACTTGGCTGGAACTCTGGCTGAAGGAGAAGCGCGTTCCCGTCGTCATAAAACTCATCTGTAATCTGCCTCCAACTAGATGTCCGACTGTGTCTCTCCGGCTCGAGTCAGACTCTTGGCTAGCCAGCCAGCCATCCATTCTGCCATCCATTGACTGCATAAATTATATGCCAAGTGACATATTGCGGAAGTGATCAAGCAAGTATCTGACCATCTGACCAGCCGCTCGAAGTGGGTTAAAAGGATAATGCCACAGAGACGACTTCGATCTGTTGTCTGCTGCTGTTACTGCTGCTGTTGTGGCTGCTGCTGTTGTGGCTGCCTCAAGTTGACACAGTGACATGCTAATTTCTTGCTGCTTTTTGCCATATTTGTTCATATGAAAGTGGTACAAATTCAGAGCCTTGCAAAGAGAGAGAGAGGAGACACAAGTGCCCACAGACAGACGCCGACGGTGGGACACCATAAGGCTGATTGACATTTGACGGACTGTCTGAGATCTCCCAAAGACACTTTTACTCTCATGCAAACTCTTTTCTGCCCCTCTATTTTTTCGCAGTGTTTCGTTTTCTCGTAGGGGAACTTGTTGAGTTGATATTTCATGTACAATATCCCGTTTGTATATCCATTTAAATTTACTTATATAGATGTGTGTTTTTTGTTGAGATTTTTGTAAGCTGACAATTGAGAGGCTGTTGGCCATTAGCTTTGACATTTGCTTAACTTCATTTTAGCGCAAAGCGATGAACAGCAAACCAGAAATGTGTAATACTGAGCATAGCAACATTTTTGGGCGAGTTCAGTTTTTGGGGACTGTTTGGCTGCAAGGAGAACCTCGACTATATTTGATCGTTCAGCGCAGATTTGTCGCTTGGCCTCCCTTGCGTAACAGGCACACAGATGTATGTACATATTGTATCTGTATAAAGGTACACATACAAATGTACTTATTAAATGTTTTGTATTTAAGATCTTACCAAGTTCATGCCTCCCCCTCAAGCCAACAGTGCTCAAGGCTCTTTGACTTGTCTTTAGTTGTTGTGTTTCTCCACTAAATTGATCTAGCCCAAAAGCCCAGACTCACAAAATGCTTACCGCTTGATTGAGCACTAAAATGAAATGGAAATGAAAATTTTGTTTGTGGATTTCGGCTACCGTTCGTCGGCGAAGCTGGGGCAGGGGCACTGGGGATGCCAATGTCAATGATCCGACAATGGATTACCTCAGCCCCCCATCAAACATCAGACAACAGGCAATTCTGGTAGCTATCGGCTAATTGAAATCGATGGCCCAGGCCTCCAACACACAAGCTCGCGCCCATAGTGGAATGCACATAAAGACCGAATCTGCTGAATCCAAACCTAAACAAAACAAAATAGTAGCTAAAATAAAATTAAACATGAACCAAGTCAGTGAAATTTGCCAAACGTTGGAAAATAAAAGCGGAGCTTGGAGCGGCGGCGCTACAAAAATCCAACCAACCGCGAAGAACGACCTTGAGCAAGTCTGGCCGGGCAAGTTTATATAGCTGTATCTATATACATATACATAGATACAGTACGAGTACGAGCAGGCACAATGTGGACGGACGCCATGCAAGATTGCAGGCTGCAGATTTGTATCTACAGTTAAGAGTGCGCATAACTAGCATTAGATACGCGTCGCTGTGGCCTGATGCTTGCATCTGTATTCAAACATACTCACTCGCAGATACCTCTGCTTGAGTCACAGCAGTCTCAGACGCGCTGTGGGATATCTTGGGGCTGGCTTTCAAAAAAGTGAAGTGCTCCGCCAGCTCACAGCTCAGCGCACAATTAGTTCTACGAGCAGTTGGAGCTGGAGCGGGAGACTCTTAAAGATGAAAACTGAAAGTACATTTTGGCTGTTGGCTCAAGTGTCTGCTTTGCATTTGCCCCAACAAAGATACGAGTTCTCGGACGTTAAAATACATTCGATTAAGACGTGTGTGTTAGACTCTCAGTTGCTTTTATGTGTATCGCACGCTGCCAAAAACTATAGTTTATAGAGCCATTTTCCTGCCAGCTGCTTTTCACGACCATTCACTCTTAATTGCATACGAAATGCTGTTTGAGGAGTTGTTTGTTTTAGTTGTAATCGTATCTCTGGCTCTGGCTGTATCTATCACTCGGGTTCTGCTCTGGCCTAAGGATGCTGTCGATCCGCATTAGTGCTACCCGTGGGCAATTTCATTTGCATTTATCGCTATTCACACGCTGATCAAATAAAGTGCGACTCATGCTGACTTCGACACTCACCATTTGGCGTCTAATTAGCGATGATTCCCCCCACTGGCCGTGCCCCATAATGATCAACTCTTGTCCTCTTTTTCTGTCTTGCAGGTGAAAATCTGGTTCCAGAACCGACGTTCCAAGTACAAAAAGATGATGAAGGCCGCCCAGGGTCCGGGCACCAACAGTGGCATGCCTCTGGGCGGAGGTGGCCCCAATCCTGGTCAGCATAGTCCCAATCAAATGCACAGTGGTGAGTAGTCCTTGTCCCTCTAAAGGGAATCAGCCACTAAAGGATCTCTTTTCTCTCAGGCGGTAATAACGGCGGCGGCTCAAACAGCGGCTCCCCCTCACATTATCTACCTCCCGGACACAGTCCAACGCCATCGAGTACGCCCGTGTCCGAGCTATCACCTGGTAAGTGGCATCTGCCCTGATGTCTCTCCTTCCACTTGGCTTAACCCTTTGACCCTCCTCTTTCAGAATTCCCACCTACGGGTCTCAGTCCGCCAACGCAAGCGCCGTGGGACCAGAAACCCCACTGGATCGACCACAAGCCGCCACAGCAAATGACGCCGCAGCCACCTCATCCAGCGGCGGCAGCGCCACATCCGCAGTCGCACCACCACAACCCGCCACCCCAAATGGGTGGCTACGTGCCCCAGTATTGGTATCAGCCCGAGACGAATCCATCATTACTAACGTGAGTGCTACACACCATCTTCGCAGTAACCCATATACCCCATAGAGACACTCGAGAATGAAGCTAACCATCACCTCTGTTGCCTTTTTTTGCTCTGTGCAATCCACAGCGTTTGGCCGGCGGTCTAACAGCATCCGAGCACGCTGCCCTCGGCTGCCTGGATGCAGCATCATCACCAGCAGCAGCAGCAGCACCAGCAGCAGCAGGAGCAGCAACATCAGTTGCATCTACACCAATCCTGTTCAGATCTGGGTCTGCAGCAGCACCAGCATCAGCTGCAGCTAGAGCTCCAGCAGCATCGGCAGGACTATGCCAGCGGGACGCTGGGCGGTGGCGTGGGCGTGGGCGTGGGCGGGCCAGTGCATCACACAATATCTTAGCCAATAACGAAACCATGATAGCAACCTGTAAAATATCAATGAAAAAACAATTGACAAAATCCAACAAAAGGGAAGAGCAGAGCGGAGGTGAGAAGAGAAGAGAAGAGAAGAGAAGAGAAGAGAAGAGAAGAAAACTTAAAAGCTATGGCGAGAATTTTGTACATTTTAAAATAATATGAATATGTTTACCAACGTGAATAAAGTCGTTCTAAAATTTAGTCTAGCTACTATCTAAACACACACACAAATACAAAATCTATAAAACAACAAAACAAAAAAAAGCAAGAAAAACACAACTTAAAAACATTCCTCAAGAGAAACACACACAAAAAACACAGCAGCAAGTATGAAACGTGTCCTTTAATTTTGTTTAATTTAGCAAATTAACTTATGTATAAACCTATCTATATATATGAAACAAAAACATAAGCTACATATATATATAGTGCGCAACAGAAGCAACAAAATACAAAAAGCATAAAAAAGTAAATCGTAAATAAAAATCAAATGAAATGAACACAAAAAAAAAACAAATCAGCTGTTGATCTTAAGAGTTTCTTTCGAAATATTTTGTTCTTGTGTAGAAAATGCGAAATAAAACGAGCAACAAAAATCAGTAAAATCAGATCTCAAATGCAAGAAGAAGAATTCCCCTCGATTCTCCCAACTATTTGTTTGTTTGTTTGTGGTTTTGCAACCTTGTTTCTTTGATCCCACAAAAACTGCACTTGGAAGAGGACCCACCCCATACCCATCCCCATATGCCTACCCATTCACAACCTTCGTTCACTTAATGTGCAATAATAATATTACTATATCCATACTTAACAAGTTGTGCCCCTTTCTCTCCAAAATACTACTTGAATTGACCACAATTGAATCGCCAATAAAACAATCTCTCGGCATCTCCATCTCAGTCAGAATGGAAATGGAAATATGAATTCTGTTTCTTAAGTGCTATTCGATGCGACGTGAATCGATTCGATTTTGAGCTTGCTGTAGCTGTAATTATGGATTAATTTTAGTTGTAGATTAGGAGCGGTAGTTAGTGCGTGTGTTTCACTCTAGTTTAATTTATACCAACAGCAAAATTAATTCATAATTAATTGATAGTTTTACATTTAAAGTGCGTGCGTGTGTGTGTGTCTACATTTGTGTATAGGTATGTGTAAGATAACGCGTGTGTGTGTGTGTGATTGAATTGTAAACTATTAAATGGTAAAGAAACAATAAGTTAGAAAGTGAAAGCAAATAAAGTAAAATTACGTTTCAGAAAACACGGACAAAATCAAATTCATAGAAAATCTGAAAGGAACAAAAACATAATAAATAAATCATGTGCTAGCATTTAATTAATTAGTGTTAATCTAGTAAATGGCAACAAAAATGGTACAGCCTAGCGATTCGTTTGCCCCTCCTCAAAGCCTCTATATGCCCCCCACCCCTCCCCCCTTCCACAATATCCCCTTTCTTTTCCTCCTTAATTTTAAGTAATTAAAGTTATTTTAAAATCGAATCAAACAAATGAAAATAAACCCGAAAAATACAATAAAAAACATAAAGAAAACTGTAATAAAATTGTGATGAAAAGGCTGGGGCAGGGGCAGGGGCAAGAGGGCCACTTTCAGGGACATTGGCTGTCATTCAAGGCAGCAGCAGGGAAAGATGCCACCCATTAATGCATTACACTTGAAAAAGTTAAGTGGCATTCAACGGATGAGCGTGTGTGCACACTCGTATCTGTGAGGGTGTGTGTGCGAGTGCGGAAGGAAGCGTAAAAATCTGTTCCATTAATCATAAAAGAACGCAACAGGATATGCTCGAGGCTGGCAGGCTTTTACAGGCTCAATGAATGCTTCCATTATGTCCTCAAGGCAGCATCGTTTTGCAGCAGACCCAAAAGTGGAGAGAGAAACAGATACTGCGCGAGTGGAAGCTGTGCATTATCTTCTCATAGAGTGTGGCATTCGCTTGTTACACACTGACTCGCTGCACAATTAGCTAGGAAAACACATTTCAGCAGCAGTATCCACACTCGCAGGAGTATCTTGCAGTCCCTGAAAGTATCTCGAGCTGGGAATGTCAATCACACATTTGGCTGGTTTAGTTTTAAGCTGAATTCCAGATTCACTCAGTCCTCGGCAATCGAATGGCACATAAAAAACACAGCCCAATGGGGTTGGACAGACAAGACAGGCTTCAGCTGTCGCCTTCTGTTGGTTATGTTCGAGGCCCTGAATGGTACTGCCACTGCTGGCCCTCAGCCTCATTAAATCAACACCTTTTCGACCCGGACCCTCAGAGACAATGGCCAAGAAGAGGCCAAGAATTTCAGCTCGAAAGAGGATTTTTGCATTTGTGAACGCTTTTTGCGATTTCAATTTAAAATCTCCGGCAAGAATTCGCGAATTCTCTCAGCTCAGGAGTACTCAATGGTTTCTAATTGAGAGTTGAGAGCCAGACGACAGGGGGCAGGGTAGCTAGGACTGCCCTGGCTGTACTTACTTTGTTACATAAATTAGCAGCAAAATCGGATTCGAATGAAGGAGGAGGATCTCAGCCAGCGGCAGCAGGAGGACAAAAAGTCAGGGTCCGACTCCGAGTCAGAGTCAAAGGCAAAGGCAAAGGCAAAGGAATTTCCTTGTAAAAATGACGCATACCAAACTTAGACACAACGGGGACATCCAATGCTGTCGTTGCTGTCATTCGTGCGGTTGCGTTCCGAAACTCAACAAGGTTTTGTGTCAACGCCAACTCCAGCGTCCAGCTATAGTTTCAGCTCTCGGCTCTCGGCTCTCGGCTCTGACTCGCACTCGCCATACCAAATTGGTATTGGTGTGTCCGTGAGTCCATGCCAAATACTCGTACAATAAATAACGCAAGCGACCAGAAGGAACTACAAAACTAAACAAACAACAACAACGAAAAACAAAAAAAAAACAGACCAAAGCCCAGAAGCTGCTGCAGTTGAAGTTATTTGTGAAATTCATCCGTCAAAGTCGCGACGGGCCCTGGGAGCCTCTGCCTCAGGTTTAGTCTCAGCTTCAGCTTCAGTTTCAGCTTCAGTACAACGAAAACCGAAAACCCAAACCCGAACCCGAGCACAGCCCAGACATTGGGTCTTTGGCGTAAAACTTGAAAAGCGTTCCTTTCATGGCTTTTGCCCATTGTCTTGAACCTGGCTACTGGTCATGCATAGCTCCTCCTGTTGCTGCTGTCCCTGTTCCTGCTGCATTCCTGCGCACCGTCCGCTTGGAATGATGAACGATGTGTCGCTGATGACCTGATCAAAGTGGAGCATCTGCACGCATATCGATTGCAGAGCACTGGACCAAAGCTCACTTCAGCTCTGCGGTTCAGTGCGATGCAGCAGCGCTGGTCCTCCTCTGGTCCTCTGTTGCAATGTTTAAGGACATGACATTTTTTGTCGTACCGTTTGCTAAAATAACTTTGTTAAGATTTTTGCAACTCGCTTTGGGGCCTGCCCTGGCTGCTGCCGCTTCTCACAAAACGAAACGAAAATCCCGAAAAAAAGCAAGGGACAAATTTGATGTGGCAGGGAGGCGGAATCGAAATCGAAATCGGACTCGGACTCGAACTCCTACTCGGACTGGGACTTGGATTTGGACTGTAGTCTCTCTTTTGTGGTCTCTCTTTTTCTGAATTGCATTTTCAATGAGGCAACATAAATCTTGACCAGTCTGAGGGCAGACAGTGGCAGTGGTCGCTGCTGCCTCTGACCGATATGACAAATGTATTTTATGAACTGTCAAAATAGGTGTTGAAAATGAATTAATTTGCTCTCTCCCTCTCTCTCTCTCAGTCAG
Organism: Drosophila guanche; assembly: GCF_900245975.1. NCBI lineage: Eukaryota > Metazoa > Arthropoda > Insecta > Diptera > Drosophilidae > Drosophila > Drosophila guanche. Next base: position 10,302,238 of record NW_022995743.1, on the reverse strand, counting down.
CGGCTCAGCCAAGACATTGACTGTGACTCTCTGCCTCTGCCTCTGACTCTGAGTGACATTTGGCGGCAAACATCAGACCCGTACTGCGTAAGGTCGTCAGACATTTGTAACTGAGTTGGACAATCCATGGAGAGAGGGTGTGAGGTCGCTGCAGTGCCAGACAGACGGGGGCATGTCTCACAAATTTCAGCTGCTGCGCCTGCGCCTGCCTCTGCCTCTGCCTCTGTGTCTGTGTCAAGCTTCGAAATCCGAAACGGGCAATTACGCGAAACTGGGTTTTATTTCCCTACCTCACATTTGTAGCTCTCCGACTGTCGATAGTGGCTTGAAAACTCTGCTAATTTAATCAGGCTGGGGGCGTGCCACGTGAGGCACGTGACAAGCGAGCGTTTGATCTACCCATTCGGTAGACAAAATGCAGCTGCCTGTGCGGCCGGAGGAATAGCCAAGGTAACTCTACGCGTATAATGCAGATCTAATCAAGGGAGCAGCAATCAGCAGCAGGAGGAGGGCTTGCATTTCCGTTGTCAGCCTTTTACCGAAAGGAGAACTTGAAAGTTCCCAAGCATCCAGCAGCAACTGCTCACGCTCTCCATCAGCCTACGTACAAGGGTTTCCTGCTTTGTTCAATCCATCTGAATGCTCCCCAATAATTCAGAATTTTATTGCTACACATTCGAGTGGCGAGTGACAGTGAGACTTGGTACCGAGTACTCAAACACGTATGAATGCAACTGCAAAATGTTCGCCAAATGTTTATTCTATGAAAACTAATGTTTTATGTATTTCTGGGCTGACATTAGAGGTGGAGAAGGGGGAGATAGTATGCTGACCAGGGCAGCATATGATTATCGGTGAATCGACTGGCCTCTTGACGTTTTCATAAATACATAAATAAATGTTAAGAAGCTCCGGACTCAAGTGCAACCAGTCGTCGAGGCTTTCCCAAGCCAAAGCCCAAGCCCCTGGCCCGTGGGCTGTGGTGGCGTGAAACGCGTTTTCTGTTTCTTTTCCAGTCCGCCGTTCTGCGGTCGCCTCATGTTTAATGCGCAAGTGTTGAGCGGATCAAGAGCAGGGCAGAGCAGAGCAGAGCAGAGCAGCGCGAATGTGTTGGCCGCGACACCTAACACAAGTCGAATGCTGGAGTTGCCCAGTTGCAGCCACAGCCACAGTTCCAGCTCCTACCTGGGACTTATGCAACACTCTGGGGACATTGTGGCATACGCAATAAACACATTAACGCGTTATTTAGTTGTCAACATGGCCAGGAAGCGCTGCCTTTGGCTGGCTGGCTGGCTTTGATTCGAACCGCGCGATAGCCCAGCAGCCGCAGAAGGCAAAACCGCGTCCAACTTTGCAGACGACTCCCATCCGATTCGATGCCATGTTAAATGAACTAAATCTCTAGCACGGATGCTCGAACCAGCATGAAAATACACATGTGAAATTCTCTCTCGCCAATTGTGGGTGATTCTCGCCCCCACCATCTCTCAGACAAAAGAACCGAACGCAAAGAACCCCAAACAAAACGGAGGGTTGTGCCCGCAAAACAATGCCCCAAGTCGGGGCCTCGTCGGGACAGAGTTCCCAGTTCCCAGGCAAAACTGTGAAAGTGCCGCATCATCCGACTGCCTGACTGACTGACTGACTGACTGACTGGCTTGAGATCTGCTCAGTTGAGTTGGGCAAACGCTGCGGTGCGTTTCAGTTCTGGACCCTGAGCTTGGGGGATATGTCATAAATTGATTGACCCAAGTGCTGGCTGCCCAGTCCAGGGCAGAGAATTGTCTCCGACTGCTGTGGCTGCTGCTTTCGTTGTCGTATACAAAACTGATTTATGATTATTTCGCAGACAATTAAGACAAATAAAACGCAGCAACAAGCCAAATTCAATTAAATCCATTAACAGAGAAGAACCTCACTCTGGGTGTCTCTCCCACTCTCACTCTCTCTCTCTCTCTCTCACGTTGTGTTGCCTTTGGATTCTGTTGTGGATCCCACACTCTATATAAAGACAAGTCGCCACTGGATCATCAAAAGAAAGAAAGCGTTTCCATGTGGGTCTCTCGCTGTCACTCTCTCGCTCTCTCGCTCTCTCTCTCTGTTGATGCGTAGAGAACAGCTTGACCTCTGGAGGTCAATTAAATTGACTCGATTTGCGGACAACTGCCGAGCGGCGCTGAAACAATTCGATTACCACAAAAGGGGGTAGCAACAACAAAAGCAAAGCAATAACCACAAAATAAACCAACAACAGGCAACAACTTCTGCTGACGACATTCATTTTGAAAGTGTTTGGACTAATCAAGATGTGGCTCATGCAAACGAGTTGAACCTAAGGTCACACACTAGTGGCCGCACAGCAGTCAGCAGGCAGCAGTGCCTCCATGTCCAGTGTCCAATGTCCAGTGTGCCCCAAATGAGTTGACAAATGAAAGTGTTTGGCTGAACGTGAATGGATATCGTCGCGGTCTGATGGGGGCTTCGTGGTTAGGGGTTGACATCTCAGACAATCAAAGCACTTTAACCACTTTATTAGCCCTGGGTGAGACAATGATTAACTTTAATTAGATTTAGTTGGGGGATTGAAACTTATGAAAACTAATCAAACTCCCACAATATTTAAAGTTTTTCAATGCCATTTGGGACCAAGCAATTGAAGTGTTCAAGTGCAAGCCGCAAAAGCTATCGATGACAGTTTATACATATACGAATGCCGAAACCCCGAATGACCTCCGACCCCAAAAACCACAAATGTGTACGCAAACAATAATGAGCAAATCCCGTGCATGCCATAACATTATCCCCCTCTTCCCTCTCCACACCAGTGCAGCTATAAAGGACAGGAAGGAAATAACGTTTGCCATGCGATGAATGGTGTTTGGATTGGAAAACTTTTTGCATTTCGCAGAGCAGAGAGCGAGGGAGGGAGATAAAAAGCGAAATAAATGCTACCAAAGTGAGCAGCGGTGAGAGCAAATTAAACTACGTGATATCATTAAAAATGCAGCCGCATCCAACGGGTAGCAGTGCTCGTAAATAAAAAGGTGTCGCCAACTGTCAATCAACGGAGAACACTCCAACGGCGAGGCTATGCGATGCGATGAGGTGTGAGCCGGGGGCCCCCTGCTGGGGCAAACACTAAACACAGATCGGATAATGCGAGTACAAATGGATGGAATGGAATGGACTGGAATCGAATGGAATGGATGGGGACTTCCCATTGGGTTTTTAGGCTTTAGAGTACTGCGGCCACGCCCACGGATGAATAGTCCTTCTGCCGCGCTATTGTTCGGAGCATGTGCACTTTTTCGCTTGCGGATTATCGATGTCGCACTTCAGAGGCTCCTAATAGATCAATTTTCAATCAATATTCGTTGCCACAGCGGGACGTCGAGGTCGAGGGCCTGCTCTCAAATGTGCAGAGAGATGTGCAGGGACCGCTGCCTGCAAGCTGCAAGTCTCCCGCAGAGCGGAAGAGATAGTGAGAATCCAATGCTCCATCTAATTGCAGTTGGAAGAAGCTGCGCCGGTGTTTGTGCAAGAAATCGATTAAGCAGCCCAGTGGGTCTGGCCTGGCCACCAAGACACATCGATAGAGAGAGAGAAAGATACTGGCAGAGCCAGAGAACCAGTCCAAGTGGCAGTCCCCGCTAAAATCCATTCATTCAACACTGGTTGTTGCTGTTGGTTTGTTTTTTTCTTCTTTCTTTTATTATTATTACTACAATCAATTGATGGGGATCGGCGATCGGGTGATGGGGTGAACCTGTTGCTCCGATCGCGTTTTGTAATTTAATGCTCGGCTTCTGGTTAATTGCCACTTTCATTGTTCAGCGGACGTTTGAGTTGTCCGACCGAGCCGCACAGAGTACCCCCATTGATCCAGCGAAGATTAACTTAACCCACGAGTGGACCCCAGATGTGTGAATGGGCATACCGAGTTTGTGCGTTTGAGCTTTTGCCTTTGTCTTTGCCTTTGCTTTGGTTTAGTTTTGATTAATTTCCCCCGAACTGGCCCCTGCTGTGCGCTTTAGCCACGCATCTCCAGCGGGTTAGCTTCTGCAGCCACCTCTGTGTTCGTTTGAGATCAGAGCTTAAGTTCGGGGTTCCCTAATCGCATTCACAACGCTCTCTGAACTTCCAGGAAACCCGACCGACTACTAATAAGATTTCTATGAAGCTTTTGTTTGTTTTGCAACTCCAATCTGGCGGATGGTAACAGTTGGGCAGCGTCTACTCCTGCAGCTGCCTGCCTGGGAGCAGATTAACTGTAAACCGATTGTAACGGGCCAGGATGGAAGGAGAGTTGACAAATCCGAACAGTTGATCGAGTTGGGGCGGGCGAGGCAGCCGCTACAGCGCTACAGCGCTACAACGGGGTAAGGACCCTTGATCTCGGCCAGCACAACAAAGGCCGCACTCGAGGGCGCAACAAATGTGGCAGTGGCAGTGGCAGTGGCAGGGCATTGTTTCGGCTGGCTTCCGGGTGAAGCCCAGCACCAGCGTGCTACTGGCGGCAATTCAAATTGGATTCTTAAGACGGCGACACAGGAATCGTGCACCGTCGAGCTGGGCGGAACTTGCCACTCGCTTGCCTGGCAGCCTCACTGCCTGGCTGCCCGGCTACTCCTCTCCAGCGTCCGTTCCAGACAAATCCGCTCACCTTTCGCTAGCCGTTTGTGCCGCATTGTGTAATCCAAAACGCGCCGGAAATCAGCTCAAAAAAATAAAAACCCGAGAAGAAAGCAGCGGCAGCAGCAACAACAAAAATTGTATTTTTGGTTCACGCCCATTCGAACATTTTTTAACAAAACCAAAACACACACACACACACACACACACACACACAACAAAAAAGGAAAGAGAGTGGGGCTGGGCGAAATATAAAACAATTGCATAAAAAACCAGGCGAAGGTGCAGCTACAGAAGGTAGTAGCCGTACGACTCTGTGTGTTTGTGTGTTTTGGAATATATTTATGTACATGCGCAGCAGCAAGGCTACGTAACTGTAGAAGGGAGCCGTCGGGCAACCTTTTGTCCTGTAACAGCCACCCCTAGATGAATTTCAATCTTGAGGCGATGCCCAGATCCAGATACAGATTGTCGCAGCCCTAAGCGTGTATTTATCTCAAAATATGTATCTCAATGTGTGAGCGAATGTCAGTCAATTGTTTGCTTTCGGCTCACTAGCGTGTCGGATCAGTCAATTACGCAATTAGAGCGGGCATTATGGTCGCAGAGTAACTAATTTCTGGGCAGGCACACAAGCACCTTCCCCCCCATCCCCATCCCCGACCCAGAGCCAGACCCAGAACCAGAGCCAGACACACGATGATCTACCTCTCGACGCTCTCTTTCTCCTTACCGGGGGATTGGAGCATTTCACTTTCAAGGTCACCAGACAGTCTATAATTTACTTTTTTTTCTCCCTCTGTGGCCTGGTGTTTGAATGTGTTGTGTGTGTGTGTGTGTGTGTGGTGTGGTGTATGTCCCGTTCGCCCATTTGGCAAACATTAAATTATCATGTTGCTGTTGTGGCTCACTTTTTGTTGTTTTATTTTCGGGCCAATTTGCAATTATGTTGTTGCTGCTTCTCTACATTATTATTATTATTATTATTATTTTCAACAGACTGAAGTCAGAGAGCTCGTTGTCGGACATTTCGTATACTCATATATAATCGTGCAATGTCGAAAAACCTCAAGATCGAATACTGAACCGATCCGAACCCCGAAGACCCGTACACACAAAGTGATTGACTTCTGATTGACTTGCTGAAATGCGGAACAGGTTGGACCTGGAGATGGAGACGGAGTGGCCTGGCATGGTCTGACTTTGGCATCCCATCCATTGGCTGGTACAGACATACAATATGCATGTATGTCTTTCAAGAGAGTACAATCGGAGACCTTCACCTTGTAATTAGCTCAACACTTGTCGGACAGTTTCTATTGCAATTAACCTCATGCTAGGGATATTTATCGGTTGGAGAAATCTATAATTATATCTTGAAAAATATGCCAGAGCAGAAATGTTGGCCATGTGAATGGGTTGTAAGAATAAAAGCAATTGATTTACTTTCTCAAGGGGAAACCTTTTGGTTTCTTACTTAATCAATTTTCACATGAATAAAAGTTTATCCCATAGCTTGATAAAAGCTTATCCCGAGTAAAAATGTAAGCAAATCGGCGCTAGATACGCACCGGAGTCGCATCTGTCGGATGCTTTTAAATGCTTAAATGTGGAAAGCTGTTGATGGGAGTTGCTGTGAATTGGTGGGGCCGCTGCCCAAATTGAAATCAAGTCACGTATTTGATTAAACATGGCGACCGGCCATGTTAGACGCTGAAAATTTGCTACCCGGCTAACGAGGCGAGGCGACAGTTGCAGGAGTTTGGCCTGGCGTTGGGGCTGTGGCTGAGGCTGAGGCTGAGGCTGGGAGACACGACTCCGTTCGAGTCCACTCGACTCACCTTCACATCCGCTTTGAGAGCTCAACCGAGCTGAGCTGACGAGACCATCAATGGCCTAATTGCACTTATTATAGCCATGGAGGCCGACTCCGACTGGGATTGGGACGCGGAGTGGTACCGAAACGGGTGGGGGCTAAGAAGTCATTATGAAATTTCTCATCACACTTTCTGAGGTGGCGGCCCATGGCTGTGACTGCAGCCGCCATTCAGCTTTGTTCGGTCGATTTTTAAATTGAAATTTGAAAATTAATTGAAAATTTCATGGCAACTAATTTGAAATAGTTCAAAAGCTTCGCACAGCCACAAGATTAGCTCCTGGGAGTTTTGTGTAGGCCTGAGCTCCCAGCTGTCAGCTGCCAGCTGCCAAACCCAGTTGCAGTTGCAGTGCCATCAGAGCACAGCTTATCCAGTCCACAGTTTCTAGCCTTCTTACTCTTTTTATTCTTATTTCTTATTCTAGCCTTCCCCCTTATTTTCATGGTTTTCCTTTTGGCTGACTTTATCTTCTTCGCTCTTTCCGTCACCCCCCTTCGGCTGCTGCCGTTCAACCGCACCGCACAGCAACGGAGTAGCAAAATAAGTTGTATGCGGTTTTGCCGCTGTCTCTCTCGCTCTCTCGGTGACTGCCTCTCTGTTGCTTTTGGTTTTATTTTGGGCTTTTGACTTGGGTTGGGTGGCGGTGATGGTGCTGGTGATGGTGGTGGTGGCACGCAAAACAACACCAACTACAATGACGGGGCTTCGTGCCACAAAAGCCATAGCCACAAGCATTCGGCAACGGCCATAATGCGAAATGTTGCGATACGTGCCTACACATGCATGTAACTTACGACACATACATATGTACATAAAGACATACATATATGTATGAACATTGATCCTACAATTCATACATACGCACGCAAATACAGATGTACAGTATTAAAGTTTTAGTTTTTTCTTACCTACATACATTGTACATATGTACATGCATGCTTACATTGTATTTATGTCTTCTCTGCACGCGTACTACACGCAACATGGCGTCGCCTCGCCGCACACACTCAACAGCACAGCACCTACATACATACGTCCAAATGCGAGCGATGAAGAAGGAAAGCAACACAACAGCAGCAGCATCAGTAGCTTTAAGAGCAGCAAAGAAAAGAAAGAAGCTCCAGGCAGGCCATAAGACAGAAGAAGATGGCAAGCAGCAGCGACACACACGCAGTATATGGTGGAGGAGGAGGAGGAGGAGGAGGAGGATGGGGAACAGAAGGAGAAGGCGAAGAGGAAGCCAAAGACGAGCAAGCAAAGATGCAGCAATGCTTTCGTTGGAATTTCGTTGCTTGCATTTTTGTTGTTATTTCTGTTGCGGTGCCCTGCACTTTTTCTCATCTTCTCTGCCTCTCTCTTCTCTTCGTGTTGTTGTTTTTGTTTTGTTTGCGGCTTAACGTTTTGTAATCATTCAGCATTGTTTTTGCTTTTCTTACAATTTCCTCTGCACTTTGTTGTTTGCATATTTCACGCAAACTCTTAGGTTAGGAAATATGCACATTGTTTGTAGGGAGTTCAGGGGGTTTAAGGGTGCCGAATATTAAGTATACGCAGCACGTAAAATTCCAAGGATGGGGCAAAGAAACTGCCTAAAAACTTTTAACAAAGTTCAAAAATATATTTAGACATGGCATTTGCAGATAATCTGCATTTGGATATGGACAATTCTTATTAATAATTAAATAAATATCAGAGTAATATTACAGACATGCTGAGCACTTAATAGACTATCGAACATAAGTGTACAGATAAATCAATATATTTAGAAGCCCAAGCAAATCATGATTACCTCATTCAGTTAACTGCATAAACCCTCTATTGATCCTGCAACCCAACTAGTGTCTGTTTCAGGCAATGGATTATGGACATTTCAATCTTCTAAACTATATAATCAACGCTGGCTGTCTTGGAGCTCGTACACCGTGTGTAATCGGCTGTGCCATGGCATACAGCACACACCCCACACTCACACATGACCCAACTATTAAGCCAATCGCATGCTGGCCATCAACGTGTCACTCCCACTTCTACTTCCACTTCCATGGCCATGTCCATTTCTACGCTCAGTGCTAGTCCTAGTCCCCTTTCCTTTTGCCCAGCATGGGGAAGTTTGCGACGATGAGCGTATTGATGTTGCTCTGACTGCCGCTCTCTGAATCGGATTCAGATACAGACTCCGACTGTTGCTGTGACTGTGATTCTGATTCTGATTCCGATTCCGATTCCGTTTGCTGATGGAATGCCATGTTAGATGACGGCAAACATGCCGCTCCATGGCAAGAGTCGGGGCCAGGCCGACTTAATTGCATATTTGCATAGGCGCACAGCAGAAAAACACAGAAAATACACACACACACACTGATGCACATATGTACATATGTACAGCCATATATTCACACACACACACACACACACTGTGTAAGTAGAACATGACTGTAAAAAAAAGGCCATGCAACCATCAACAGCGCAACGGGCAGCGACGTTGAGGCGCCTGCCTCTTGCAGAATGGGAGATGTTGAGGGTGTGGCCGTGCCATGGTGCAAGGGTAAGGGGAGGGGTGGGTAGCTACGAGAGAGCCAGTAGGGGATACCAATTTGCATGCAGAGGTAGAAACTGCAACGAATGCAACTGCCAAAGAAATATGCCACCTATTTTTTTCTCTTCGTTTTTTGCTTTTCTCTCTTCGTTTTTGTGCTGCTCTCTGTCGCTTGTCTCGTTGGCGCAGCAACAGCAACAGCAACAGCAAAAAACCAATACGAATCCAATTTATCCAACCAGCCATATATCCATCAATCCCGCCGTGCATCTATCAATACATCAAGCAAAGCATTCCACCAATCCATTCATTTCCATAGAAATGTGCGAAGATTATATGTTTCGTCAAACGCGAAATTGCTCACGAATATGCCGGGGCAACTGTGCCTCCATCCTCCATCCTCCCCACGACCCCACCCCCAACTGCACTACACTCGTTCCTCTTCTCGGGTTTCAACTCCCCTCCCCATCCCCCTCCGGCAAGTGGTTGGGTGCCAGAGTTTGCACTGTTTCTCTTGTTGTTTACCTCGTCTGTTCTTTTTTTGTTTTTTTTTCCCCCCGAAAGAGTTGAAGCAGCTTTTGAGGCTGTACACAGTCCCCGACGCAGCCCGCCCTCTTGCCACGTTTGGTTGCCATTGTTGTTGGCGCAACTAAAACGGGGCGTATGAGTATTTCCCTCTGCTGCTCGCGAAAGGGTGTTCCTGGCTTGGTCTTAGGTTTGTTGGTTGCTTTGACTCCAGCTCCGCAGCCATATTCGTACTATTTAAAGGTGTCTGCCTGCCATCGGAGTCGCACAGTCAAGTTGTGAAAGCTTCTGGTGGTACATCATTTGCATTTTCTTCCCGTGATACCCTCTAAAATGTGCACAAGGGGCACTTTAAGATGATGTTGGTAACATACATCAGATCAATGGTTTCTATTTCAGTTCATCCTTGCGACTATTATCTAATAATTTAAGCAAATTAAAACTCTTCCTGCAAGTATAGCCTTGGGACCACTTATTTGCCTTTCGATTGTCCAGCAACCAAATTACACATGATCAAATATGCATTTATTTTCTGTGTACCATCAATTAGACTTACGGAAAAACAAGCCGAAGTTTAATTTTATCAGTAGAGCACTCGACGGCAGGGAGCAGGAGCCAGAGCCAAGTCACAGGAGCTTTGTTAATATTTTATGTCAATTTATTTTTCAAATTTCAGACACATTTTGCAGAAATTCTCATATTGCCGGTGACTAAAGGTGAGTCTCTATCTCCCTCCATATCTAGGGTTGGGTATTTTGCATACCTTCGTGGCTATTGTTGTGCCCTGCTGGATATCCGCTTCCACTTCTTATCCACCTCGTCTCTGTCAATCCAATGTGCGATGATTGCTCCCTTTGGATGTTACGACCTTTCTCGTCACTTTGTTTTCAAATGCACTTCTCTCTCTCTCTCTCTCTCTCTCTCTCTCTCTCTTCAAGCAGATAGTTTATACTCCCACTCACACTCTGGCTCTGGCTCTGGCTTTCCCTCATTGTGTGGTCCCACCCATTGTGTGGGTTTCTCCACTTTTTTGCCACATTTTTGTTGCAGTTGCAAGTTCTATTTCTCTCTTTCCCTGGGGTCTTAGTTATGGGTTTCGTTGCTGTTTTGCAGCACAACAATTATTCCTTAACTGCACTTTAGCATCACAAAATGTTCAAAGGCCCACTGAATGTTCATTATAAAATTCCACCAGCATGTACGAGTACTCCTTTTGCTTCTGCATTTTTCGTTTTTCCATATGAAGAAAATCGTTCAATAGAGTTGAACTGAGATGGGGATAGAGTGGAAGTGAAAGAGAGAGAGAGAGTGTATGCAAAGAATAGAAAAATTTATGACTGTAGCGGAGGGCATTACGTGTCTGTCAAACATTTCCGCCAGAGGTTCCATGCCCCATGATGTTCGCCATCACGGAATACGAAAACGAACTAAACACCACGAACAAAAAAATGAAAACCAAAAGAAATGCGAATGCTAATATCGGAAACCGACTTCAGGATACCCGCTATTCCGGAAACTGATGCAAATAGATGGAGCCAAATTCTCCAGCTGCCTTTATACACTAAATGCTTTCAAAGAACATTTCATTTGTACGAGTAAAACCAAACCTGTACCCGGTATACCCCGATTAGCGGGTATCGAAAGTATTATGGAAAAAAATACAAAAAGTTTCTTATCTCGGGCGCGTGCACACAAGAAAAAGGAGTGCAAAACCCGGGACGGGACACCAAAACGTGGCCAACAGACCTGCAGGGGGTGCTGGCAGAGAGGGGGGGATTAAGCCACCATGGCCGCCATCATCGCCCCTCACGAAGCATTTGCGACTCACGTCCAATGCGCGCCGCGTTCTGATTCGTTTCGCTTTTTGCATGACTTGAGATCATAAAAAAAGAATTCATATTTTTTTCCTTTCTGTTTTTTCTGTTTTGTCGGTTGCGTATGGGGCAAGAGTGTGCGAGAGAGAGAGAGAGAGAGAGAGAGAGGGAGTGCGAAGCAGCCTGAGCTGAGCTGAGCTGGTCATAATATTTAACATGCGGTTCCTGCTGCTCCCTCTTTGGGGTTGCTTTTCATTAGGCTTCTCCTTCATATTCCATATACGCCTCGAAGTGCTGATGGTTATGCGCCATATTGTCCCAGTCGGTCGATGGGGAACGCTGCGAAGGGCAGGGGAGGTGGTGCGGCCAGGGACATCCACCATCTTGACTTGCCTCATTTGGTTCGTTATTGCTCATTTTTTTCCCTGCGCTGCCAGATTAATGGGTGCGATAAGGTCGCAGGCTGGTAGGTGTAACCCAAGCCCAAGCCCAGACCCAAACGCAAACCCAAAGCCAAAGCCAAAGCCAAAGCCAGACGCCAAGAGGAATACAAACCCAAGCTCCAGCTATCCTCCAATATGGTAGCAGCCTTCTGCACATCAGGGCCCGCATTTTCGAGTTGGGTTTCCCCTTGGCCGCCTTGGAATGCCGTTTTTGGCCAAAATTAAGCTAAAGGCCACTCCGACTCCAAGTCAGGGTCTGGCTTTGGCAGTCTTATCTTGCGAGGCAGATCTACAGCCAATCCCGCCCAATTCCATGACTCACCGCAAGGAGAGGAGCAGCAAGTTCGGATGGGTTCGTTCTGTAGGTGCTGATGGCAGATAAAAAGTTCTTTCTGTATTTGGGCATCCTAAAAAGTCTTTCCATCTTTGAGAATGGTAGGCATTTGTGAGTCTTTCGCGGAGGAAATTTTGCTGTAAGACTTTGAGGAATGAGGCTGTAAAACTCGCAAACAAATCGGACAAACTGCAGACTAAAAAGTTCTCATCGTCAGTCAATGAAGTTAGAGCTAAACAAGTTGCCTCATACTTTGCCAGAGTGTTGCGGTATTGAAAAGTTGTCATGAGTCATAGACAAATAGAATAACCTCTGGATGTCAGCAAGTCTCTATTTTGCCAGCTCTGAACACCAATGGAACTTAATTAGCACACTTCTTTCACCTCGGTTGTGTTTCCCATTTGAATTGTTATCTATGCACCCGGCAAGGTCTTCCGCCGCATGTTGACCTCGCAGAGAGCTCTCTCCACCTGTGACCCAGTCCCGGCCTGCGTCAGTGGTTTACTGGGCGAAAGTTAAGCCAATTTGTTGACACAGCTGAACCGATCTGCGAGTGGAAGTTCTTTCCTGCCATATAAACGACAGCTCCGGCACTTGCCGCTCATTTAATTGCTGTAGCCATGAGGTGCGATCTCTTTCTTATTATATTCCTGCAGCTGCTCCTCCTCTGGCGGGTAAGGGTGAGCAGCCAGCGCATCCAGCCCCGCATCGTGGGAGGCACCGCCACCACCCAGTCGACGGTGGGTGGCTATGTGGTGAATCTACGATACGATGGCACCTTCTACTGCGGCGGCTCCCTGGTCACCAGGATGTATGTGGTGACGGCGGCACACTGCGTGAGTGACTACCAGGCGAGCCGCATGACGGTCCAGGGCGGAGTGAGCAAACTCTCGCAAACGGGTGTGATACGACGCGTGGCCAGGACCTACGTGCCCGGCAGCTACAGCAGCTCACGACTGAATATGGACGTGGCCGTGATCCGGCTGCAGAGCTCCATGTCGGGCAGCAATATCGCTACGATTCCGCTGTGTTCGGTGCAGTGGAAGCCCGGCGACTACATGCGCGTCTCTGGCTGGGGCACCACACAATCCAGCAGCAGCCAGCCCTCCAACCAACTGCGCACCGTACAGATCCAGCTCATCCGGAAGACCGTCTGCCAGCGGGCGTACCAGTACCAGGACACACTCTACGCCTCCACCTTCTGCGCCCGCTCCTCGGGCAAGGACAGCTGCTCCGGCGACTCGGGGGGAGGTGTGATCTACAGGAATCAGCTCTGTGGCATCGTCTCCTGGGGCCTGGGCTGCGCCAATGCCAACTATCCTGGCGTCTACACGAGCATCCATCGGGCGCGCAGCTTCATCGTCCGCGCCATGAACAAGTGAGCCCCGCACTGGGTGCCGGAAGTTGTTACTACTTTTAATAGTTGTTTAAAATATTAATTACAAATCGTTAAGCTAAGACAAGCGTTGATGTGGATGCTGCCGCTGCATGCAGCTGGTCAGGAAACCCTTCTTGGGCCGGCCCCAAACCGGATGAGCGATGGGCGAATGAAGATATCAGCTGCAAATCTGCTTTGTGGCCAGGCCGCATGTAAATGGGAATACAGTGGGTGCAGAACTACAGAATAGTGTGGAAGTAAGTGGCTGCTAGATAGATGGTTAGCATAAGGAGACTCTGGCTGTTGCTTTAATAGCAGGAATTCTTTTCACTTGCACCACAGTTCGCTGTGCCACGCCTACTGCTAGCAGGGCCCTTCCACCGAGCCACCGATGAGTGGCAACTTCCGTTTGTTGACTTTGTCGCGCGCTAATTTAAAGTCTATCGCTGTCCATGGGCATCTTGATTTGCATTGATTGCCAGAGTTCTGGCTGGGCTGCCTGTTCCTGTGCCCACAGCGGAAGGAAGCTGCTGGAGGGCCACCACCGTGGCACGGGTCACTCTGGCCATTGTAAACTTTCATATCCCGTCGATAGTCGTTCGCCACTAATTTCAGATAAATTAAGTGCAGTTAAAGCGCCACTTAACACGTGCTCCAGCCGCAGCGGCTGGTCAATGATCTGGCGACAATGAAACGGACCACAGCGGATCGTGGTGCTCATTTGTATAATTGACAGGCACAGCAAGGGGATCACAGAGCCGTTCGTCCCGCTCATCGGAATGAGCCTATTTAGATTCAAATTGCAATTAATAAGTTTGCATTATGGCGATTTCCATAACGGCCACCGGATGGGGGACCGCAAGTGATCCGCAAGTGCGGCCAATCATTAAGAGATTTGTGGCAATTTCTAAAGCATTTCTTGCAGCTAATGAGCTCGACTAAAACGGAGAACTGCATATATTAAGTCAATTGCTGGCGCACATCAAATACATCGCATAGAAATGTAGGAAAATACGGCATATGAATACACCTGACAATCGCTTAAGTCAATTTTGTGGACGGCACAAGTACTCTAGTCATATTCAATCAGTCGTGCCTTGATTCACGGCACTGGAGACCAAAATAAAGTGCTAATTGATGCGAGGCGTTGCGACGTGGAAAACTCTGACCAATTTACAGCCCAAAAGCTTTTCCAATTGTGAGGACAGACAGAGACGCAGAGCGGCTGGCAATTGACAGCCACAAATACAGAAATTAGCCAAGGTATGAATAGGTGGCATGAATGTGTATGAATGGGCTTGAATAGGTGGAAACGAGCCAGGTTCCACTGATTCCGCTAATCAGCTGCCTAAATTATTATTATTAAACTCGCTCGCCAGCTCGTTCTCGTCTGTCCAATTATTCTGACAGTTTCTGCTGCCAACCGCTGAAGATTGAATAAAAACTTTTGCCGTGGCCGATGGACAATTGAATTGCAATTACTCGTAGTTCCTGCACTGGGGGGCGTGGGGCGGAGGCGTATAAGGTTCACTGGCAGGGGGAGACAAGTGCTGAGGTTGCTTATTAGTTTATTACATCAACAACAAATCTGAACGAACGCTAATTAAGACACAAATAATCGAACGTGCCAACACTGAAAGCCAATAATAAGCCATATTGTCTGGCCAAGAGGGTTGACACACACACACCGCTCTGCGGTTGTGTTGGTTATGGCCACAAGGCTGCGGGGGGTTAGTTGGTAGCAGCGGTGGCTAATGGGCGGCCGAGGCGACAAGGCAGCCCAATAAAGTTGTCGAGGCCAAGGGGCCACCTATCGTACCACTCAACGGAAAACTATGCAAATGTCTGAAGCTCAATCATCAGTGATGGGCCGGAAAATAGCCAGAGCTGGCATTTATTTTGGCTTGCATTCAAAATCCGCAGTCCAGGAATGCATTTGATGGAATATTAAACGAAAAATTCAATGGTGCATGGCCAAAATGGTTATAAATCCAAGTCAAAGATGACTTTTACTTGCAATATTTATGGATTAAAAAGTAAAAATATGAATCTAGCTTTTTTCCGCCCATCTCCTTCGCTGGCTGCCAGCTCTGTGCTACGAAAGTTTCCCCTGTTTTTGGGACCTTTTGGGTTAGCGTGAGCAGCCCGTATGGCAGGGGAGCGTGGATCGAGTATGGATGTATGGATGGAGGTGCGACGCCACCCACGGGCTGCGGTATTTGAACGACACGCCCAAATCGTACAACTTGCATTGGCAAAGGGCAAACTGAAAACATGGAAAACAGTTCAGGGAAACGCTCGACTGGGCGGCAGGGGGGGAGGGACAACCCTTAGAGGAAAAACCAACCACCGCGCAGCGAGTGAGCGACCGCAGCCCGCAACCTGTAAAAAGTAAACAGCGGCAGGGAGAGGGAGTGGGAGCAGAAGGTGGAGGTAGTGCTGGATATTCCTACAGGCGGGTGTGTGTGTGTCTGCATCTGTGAGTGTGTCTGCGGTTGTGGCTGTGGCAATGGCGCGCAATGGCATGAAAATTTAACCGCAACAGAGGCGGCACAGCAAGGGGAACAGAACAGGCAGGAGCGGGCGTTTGCTTATGTAGTCCGCCACCGCCTGTCCGCTGGTCCGGTCTGTCTTCTATGCTACCCCCTGCGTAGGTGTCTAGGCATAATGTATACACATACACATGTACACATAACGGTTATAACAAAAAGAACATTTTCTAGACAGAAAGCCAGATATTGAGGGAGAGGAAGGGAGATAGAGAGAGAAAGAGAGGAGGAGTTGCCCATTGAATCTTTTTACGTTCTTTGGGGACCGTCGCCTGAGCGAACGGAAGTGAATGGCACATTATGTTGCCGCTGCTTGACATGCTCCTGTCGCTATACCCTGCCAAAGGACATAATGATTTCGATGCCCAGTTGCCACATGAACTATCGTAGTGTTCTTCTTTTAGATCCAACAAAAATAATTCATTAAAAATCAAATAAAACTACTCAAACGTTGGATATTGGATGCCAGTGTGTCCATAGATTCGGCAGCAAGGGAAAGAAAGCCTTTCGTTTTGTTGTTGCTGTTGCTTTTCCTTTGGGGCATCCGTTCCGGGGTTCGAAAGAACGTCAGAAGGCAGTTTGAAGTGGCATGCCCCCTGTCTGGTGGGAGTTGTAATTGGATGGGCAGAAGACCAGGGACCTATGTATGTTTGTGCCTGGGCCATTATGTACTTGTACGCATTAGAGCGACATAATGTGGCTCTTCTCGTAGTCCTCCTGGTCCGAGCAAACTGTTTAAGAACTTAAGGAACTACTCCTCTGCATGCAGTGTGCGGTTTAAGTTTTCAGTGAAAAGCAGCCTGCAGCAGGGATGTTGCCCCAAGCCATCATCATCATTTGCTGGCCTGGCTGGCCTTTTTGGTAGTGACAATTCGATTGAAAATAGACCTAGGAGTGTCACAAATGAAAGGAAGAGACATGGAGTGAGGGGCAAAAAGAGTGGCAAAGGCAAAGGCAAAGGCAAAGGCATGAGGCAACGGCATCGGCATCGGCATCGGCAACATTGTCATCATCAAAATCCCATTAGCAACGTATTCAAATGCGCTCGAGTGTAAAACAAGCCACATTCAATGCACGCACTCCCTGCCACCATGCCACCATGCCACCATGCCACAACGGACGCACACACACACACACACACACACATACACTGTAGAGTGGGTAGAGTGGAGTTCAGTTCGGACTCATTCATTTACAGTGGCGACATTACGCATCCGTTCCCTCTCTCACATTCCTCTCACCATGCCCCTCCCCACCAATTTGCATTGATTCGAGTGGAGCGAGAGATCCTTTAAAATCACTGACAATGCTAGCCTACTTATGGGCCAACAGGCAACCCGAAACCATACCAAACCGAACCCGAACCGAACCCGACCCCGACCCCGACCCCGAGAGCAACGCAACCCTTTTGAGTAGTTGCAGTTTATTCGAGTCCATGTCCATCCAATCAGCCATCCAACAGTTGATTCCAATTACAATCCCAAATTCGGCACCCCATTCCCTGCCCCTGCCCACAACCGTATGTGGAGCACTCGAATTAGCATTTCGGTGGGAAGTTTGGGGGTATGTGTCCAATATTTTTACCATTTCCATGTCTAATTTGAAGTGAGCGCACGGACTTGAGTCTCTAATTAGTAGAGCCCACTCTACATGGAGGGAGGGAGGTACATAGATCTTCGTGGCTAGCAGCTGGGGGCATGCTGGATTATGTGGCTAATTTCAGGCAACAAAAGTTTATCTAGAGAGCAGCAATAGATTGCTCCTACTCGGAGATTTTATTCCTTCATTAAATATAAATCAAATTAATTGACATTTCGGGTAGGAAGATGTACAGGAATTCAAAGCGATTATTTACCCTAAAAAAATGGCCCAAAGGATTCCAAAGAATAAAGCTATCATCCAATAGATAAAGATCTGTTATTCCATATTTGTAGATAGATATAAATATGTATTGTGCATCGTAATTGTACAATCCAGTCGGTCCTTTCAAGTCGTGTCACAGTTAGTGCGGAGGAAAATGAATCAATTGAATGAATGACTTAACGATGTCATTGATGATGCTGTGAATGTCAACAAAAGGGGCATTATCAAGGCGCCCAACGACCCTGAAGAGCTTTAAAGCGAATTAGCAGACCACACGCGTGACTCGACTCGACCCGACCCAACACGACCATCCACCCACCCAGGCATTCGGGCATTCCGGCACCACCCCCAGAGTCTGGATTGCTGATTGCTTCGGAAAAATGGGAATCGGCGGGAGCATATGCTGAAAGTCCTTGAGAGACGAATGCGGTGGCTGAGAGTCCATCCAGCCATCCCGCTTGCTCATACACTCTGCTCCCGGTGGTGGCATGCCTCATGCTTTGCTCTCTACTCTCTCTGCTCTCTGCACTCTGCTCTCTGTCCTGTGGTGCGGCATATGCGTGCGATTTGGATTTTGATTTGATTTGATTGCGGCGTCAACTTAATTAAGCGACCAACTACCAACAATGGGCAACAAATTGAAACAGCAGTCGGGCATTTGAAGTTCACTCTGGATCGTGCAATAAAAACAGGGGAGACGGGCGGAGGGCTGTGCGTGGAGAGTGTGGGGAAAGGCATTTGTAATTCCTTTTATTTCGCTGCCGCCAAAAGTCATTGAAACGTGTAATCTGCAGCACGTGCGCAGAGATGCAGCCACCTCAAAGGCCCCGGCAGCAGGGGAAAGCGGCAACATTGAGATAGACGTAGACGTAGAGTCCCTGAGAACAACTTAAAATTCGGCCAGGACTGTAGACCTTAAAGGAAGGCAACATAATTCATAGAGCTGCTGGTGGGGTGGTGCAATTAGATGGCGGCACAGGTTACCACCTACCGGATGGTCGGACAAGGATGAGCAGAAATTCGGCTGCCACCGACGTCGCTGCCCCTGCAGCCGCCTCCGTGTAATTAGTGTCAGTTGCGGAGTCACATTTGGTTGTCGTTGTAGCTGTTACTACATTGGGCAACGCCTCCTCCAACCGAAGGCCGGCTGGCCGTGGTTCGGTGCGGACAAGATGGATTCCCTAGATGTGGATGGGCCCGCAAGGACCAGGACTTCTTGCCTCTGCTCTCCGCACTCCGCAATCCGCACCCTGCCCCTGCTCATTCATGCATCCGTCCAGATAATTATTATAATTACCTGCGTGAGTGTAGGTTTCCATAGACCAAAACCAAAAACAAAAAAAAAAGAAACCAAAAAAATACAACAGGAAAAAACTGCCACTAGCAGCGGCAGCAGCAGCAGTGCACAGTGGAACGAAAAGTATTTGAGTGTGGTTTACAGTGGCAGTTGGAAGATGGCCTTAACATATATTTCGCCTCCCGATTGAGGCCTCCTCGCGCATCAGAGCTGCGATTTCCCTGTACCTCTTGCTGCTCTCCAACAGTTTTTCACTGCCTTGGCAACACTGTGCCTGGGCGGCATGCGAACAAAAGGTCCAGTCTCATTTCTATGTCATTGTTTGATCCAGGTCTGCTCTCTCCTCGCTTCCTCTCCCGCGTTCTCTCTCTCTCTCTGTCTATCATCTCAGCCGCCTGCCTGCGTGCACTTTGCGTTTCGCATCGCCTGACCCAGAGCCAGAACCAGAGACACATCTGCGTGTGTGGTGTGTGTGTGTCTGTGTGTGGGTGTGCATGTTCGTGTCTATAATTATCTGCCGTTAATAATATTCAAATAGCTTCTAAATATATCCGAACAGCAACAACAGCAACAACAGCATCGGGGGCCCATCGACAAAGTGGGCTTAGTCGCTAAGCGCAGCCATTGTGTCTAATTGCAGAGCCCGAAAAAAAAGGAAACAGGGCCAAAACGGAACTCGAGCAGAGCCTAGACCCAGATGCAATCGCCCGATAGGCATTGAACCGAGGCAAACAAAGCCCAGAACCCAAAACCCAAAACCGAACAAACTGATTGCCTTATCAATGATGAACCCGATTGGGTAGGCTAACAAATTGGCTTATTTGTCGCCAAATGCAAAAGACCGCACCGCAAGGGAGCAGGGGCGCAGGGGCCAAACAGAAGGTTAATAAACTTGACCCAAGAGGCAGGCAGGCAGGGCAGGGCAGGGCAGGGCTGGGTCTCGGGGTCTGGGGTTCGGGGGGTCTGGAGAATGGTCGGGCAGTTCGTCAGGCCGAATAACTGACCGGAGAGGAACTCAGGAACTGAGGAACCGCTAACAAAATGCGCCGGGAGCTGCAGAGCGCAGAGAGGCACGAGAAATTCTTATCATGCCGCGGCACAGAGAAACGCCAGGAAAAGTTCGTTCGCGTTTGCCGTCGCAGTCGCAGGGGCAGCGGCAGTGGCAGAGTCTCATCTTTGATGTGTTGCCGCCAGAGAAGAGGAGAGCAGAGGCGTGCAGAGCAGAGCAGCGCGGTGCGGTGCAGAGATCGGCAGGGAGAGGGAGGCATTGCATTGAGTAGCCT
The DNA here is from genome assembly GCF_900245975.1 of Drosophila guanche. Classification (NCBI taxonomy): domain Eukaryota; kingdom Metazoa; phylum Arthropoda; class Insecta; order Diptera; family Drosophilidae; genus Drosophila; species Drosophila guanche. The sequence continues at coordinate 10,281,704 of NW_022995743.1, read as the reverse complement.
CGATGTGGCCGGCCGGTGCCAGTGGAGATGAGATGTCAACGTGGCTGGCTAGCTGGATCTCCCTGTCCGCTCGACTCGTCTGACTGGCCCGAAAATATTTTATTTTTTCTCTCCTCTCCTTTTGTTGCAACTGAAAGTTTGCATTCCACTTGTTTGTTGTTAACAAAACGCCATCCGTCGAGGCCTGTCCGGCCACAAAGGAAATTCTCTCCATTCCCCGCTCTCTTCGGGGACATTTGATTGGGATTTGAGGCTAATGCTGAAGCTGCAGCTGGCACAGGGCTCAGAGCAGCGGCCAGAAAGCTCTCCTCATGTCTGCCACGACACACGACACGAACTAGTTCTCCCAGCTTGGACAACTCTCATGACAATGGCTGGCCAAGCCCTCGTAGTCCAGCTGAATGACTCGACTCGCCTTGAGGAGCTTTGAATGAATGTTGCTTAAATAGCTTTGGACAGGCGTGAGTACATGTGCATCTGCGGCGACAAGACAGCCGAGAGAATGGAGCACAAAACGGAGCACAGAACACGGACTGGTTGGTCATGATCATCCAATGGATCCGACACCATCTTAGCCATTGACGGTCCGACTGGGCCAGTGCCGAATTCTGTTCGGTGCGTGAGTTGCATCTCGGACTGCAATGGCAATTGCAATTGCCATTGCAATTGACTCCAACGCGGAGTGGAGTGGAGTGGAGTGGCGTGGCGTGGAGCGTCGGCATTTCTGCACGTTTCCCAAAGCGAGGAAATGCACAAGGCCAGGGCAGGCCAGGGCAGGCGGCTAACCTAACCGTACACTCTCGCAGTCTTTGTACTCGGTGGCGGCAGCATTTGAAAAATGTCACATAGTTCGGCCCGGCCTGAAAGAAGTGACCGACAGAGCAACTGCATCTCGCATCTCACATCTCGCCGAGATTGCAATTGCATGCCAGCATACGGCGGTCCCGCCCCGCTTATAGCCGCTAATGACTTTGTTTTTGCTCCAACACCTGACTAAATTCAGGTAACTTCTTCTTCATCGCAGCGCCCAAGTCTGGCCTTGCCTGGGCTTGCGGCAAAGTCCGCTGTCTGCCGGCTAATTTGTTCACACGCCAAAACAAAAAGGAACGCTCCTACTCTCTGTTGCCACCACTGTCTGGCATCAATTAAAGTGCATAATTAATTTATTAGCCACCAAGATAATTCAACTTTGCTTTGGAAACGAAACTGTCGCTACAAGTTAACAAATTGGCAGCCAATTAAACTGCTCGAAATATTATTTAAAATGCAAGCAGTTGGGTGAAGTCACAGGTGTTTAATTGCGGGAAGTTTAAAATAATAAATAATAGATAGTCCTTTAAAAACACCTACATAAGTAGGAGAAGGCTCTGCTCTCGCTCTCGCTCTCTCTCCATCAGTTTCGACTGCTTGCTGTCGCTCTTAACCCGTTTCCAACCGTTTCGCACTGCTTGTGACTGCTTGTGGACTGCCTGCACTGCTTTCATTCTGCTTGACAGCAGGACATATTTCAAGGTGTGCAACCGGTTGGCGCAAACATTTGAATTTATATGCAGTCACAGCAAATCGTATTTTAAGGAAAGATTCGCATTTTCCAAGCAAATCTATCCCTATATTGATCTAATTTCAATGGCACTATATATTTTTAACCTTTTTAGTGTTCATAAAGACTAATTTACTGCTTTGCACCATTAGTTTTAACGTTCAAAACCTTTTAACTTAATACAAGGTTGAGATTGCAATATACAATTGAATATCAAACGAAGTCGCTTTCCCAGAATCGACTTTGATGGCGATTCCTGGTATTGAAAATGCCAGTCAGCTCGGTCCAGCATATGGCAGAGGGCTTATGCCGTGTACGTATGACTTTTATTATGAAAATTATCCATAAGCAATTCTGGTCGGGCCAATGCAAATTACCATAATTGGGCGTCAATATTTGAACAAGTTTATGACTGAGGCATATTAAGGAAACTCCAAGGGTTGCATTGGAGAAAGGAGTGCGTCACTTTTGTTAAATAATTCAATGCAAATTGATTTAAAATGTTATGGGACTATTGAGAAGAGGGCTTGGCACTGTCCCGACAAAGCCACTGCACCACTGCACCACAGCACCACCAGGCTATGTCAAATGGTCTCACAATCTGAATTATTTAGTAAATATTGTACAAAGCTACAGCTCCGACTCTTGGACATTGAGGACATGTGTCCGGCTCCTTTGATAGCTGCGCCCCGCACTCTGGTCAGAGTAATTACCTTCAGACATTTGTGTCGTATTGCATTCATAAGCACACAACAACAAATACATAAGAATAAAGCAAATCAAACTAAACCGAAACGAAACGAAAGAAACCGAACCAAGTCAAGGCAATTTACCAAATTGTTGTCAGCGAAATTTCGTTGACATTCTAATGAGTTGCCGAATGGCTTGAGATGGGCCGCCTCGGTTCGATTCGATTCGATTCGCTGATGACTTTTGCTGTGACAGTTTGTACGAGTACCGCAATAATTTCAGCAATTTCATGGCTGAGCTATGGCTGTGGCTGTGGCTGTGGCTGGGATGCGTATGCAAAAGATAACCATGAAATGATTGCATCAAATCGACACAAGACCTGCAAGCCGTAAAGCGATCTTCAAGATCAGCCACTGAGGCAGAGACGAGACCCAACCACAGCCCACTTTGCCAGGCCGCAACAAAAAAGAGAACAAGAGTTGAGGCAGCCCCAGCCAGAAAATCCAAATCACATTGGCCACTCCACTTAAGTGTAATCAGAGTCGAAAGACAGGGGCAGAGGCAGAGGCAGAGGCAGAGGCAGAGGCAGAGTCGTGTGGCACACTCCAAAGCGCAACAATTGCAGCTCATTACGATCGTCATCGTCATCAGAGCATTATCATTATATCTTATTCGATCTTAAGCGGCCCGAGCCTCGAACCTGTGCCCCAGCCAGGGACGCACGACAAGAACGCGCGCCACCATCGAACGATCCTCGATCCTCGATCCTCGATTTTGATCTCAGCCGAAAATGTGTAGCAGCCGCCAAATGAAATTGGTCAATAGAGAGGAGAGACATTTAAATTGCTCTTGGCCAGGCCTCCTCCTCAATTGCCGCTTGCCACTTGGCGCCAAATTTGATGCTGTCTGATGCCCGCCCGTCCACAATTCACTTTCCTCACTCAATTGCCATCAATTTCATAGGCCTACTTGCGAGCGGGAATACTTATTACGGGCTAGTTCGGTATAGAGAGAGATGAGTGAGAGTTCTCCAATCTTCGGCTGCCCACTCAAAGAGCTAAAGTGGCCCATCGATGCGTAGGCTCTGTGTTGCTCTAGACCTAATTGAGTCATTAGCGGACGGTGGTGACCTCTTAGCATTCCATTTGCTACACCTACAGTCGTCCCATCCATACACACTGCACGTTCCTCCCTCCCCACACATATGCCTCCATTAGCAGCTGCTGCGCTCCGAAACTGAAGATCGTTTGGCACATCAACACCTCATCGGGATGCGGATGAGGATGGAGATGGAGATCAGGCTGAGACTGGAACTGGGACTGGGACTGGGGCTGGGAGAGGCGCAGCCAAATGATTTCTCACATCAATTTCTCACGCACTAAGTGAGCCACTTAGCGCACATCAAAAATCAATAATCGATTAAATAATTAGAAAATTGTGAAAATTACTGTAATTTGGAAATCAATTCGTTGCATGCCACCACGCGGGATTCATCATGGGCCAGCGATCGATCGGGTGTCAAACATCAGTCCTCAGTCTCCAGTCCTCAGTCCTCAGTCTCCAGTCAGAGCATAAATAATCGCATTATAATAAAATAATGCAATGCCCACGAAGGATGCCGAAGAAGCCCAAGTTCGTCTTGGCCCACTCCAGATTCAATTTAAATGGAAAACACTTTCCTATCGAGTCGCTCCAATTAATATTCGCTGCGTGCCGCGATCACCGCGAGCTGATAAAGTGCGGCTCATATATTTTGTCATAAATTTCAAGCGCGCTCGACAGCTGCTCGGACTCATCAATCAGCCCCAGTGGCAGTCCTCGTCCCAGTCCTGTCGGACACATCGGACGTGGAGCGTGCGGACTTTGGCAAACACTCGATTAAAATCAACTTCAATTTGTAATAAATCAAAAGTCCTATCAAAACCATATCCAACGAATACCGAAAGAAACGAGGCACCCAAAAGGGTTCCTCCTCCTCCTCTCTGTCCAGGCCAATGAAGAAATTTGCAGCGTTCTTCTGCATCCCGATCGTGTGGCAATGGATCCAGGCTCGGACCTGTATGATGAATGGTTATTGATTCGACGGAATCGCAGGCTTCTCTGAAAGGAGCAGCTCTGCTCCACTGCACTCTGTGTCCGCCAATAAAATCACGTTCCAGCTTTGGGAGTAACTCCGAAATCACTATATCCAGAGTTGGGCCGGACACAGCGCACTTTTGGTAGTGAAATATTACATTTTATAGACATTTCTCATAACTAATTGCAGATGAAATGGAAACCATGACCAAAAGTCAAGCGATCAAAAAACCAACTCCTGACCCGCACTAATCAGCCTTAAAGCCTTCCTCTGTGCACACACTTATCCCATGGCCCATGGGACTCACTTCTCTCAGCTTATCCCAGCCACTCTGGATGAATGGACGGATGGATGGATGGATGGAATTAGCTCTAGAAACAGCAACAGCGACTGAAAACGAAACCTGTCGTGTGGAACAACTCATCAAATAGACACTCAATAAAAATGTCAGTAGTTGTTATTGTTATTGCTATTGCCATTGCTATTATTATTATTATTATTTGTTGTTGTATGCCACATGCATTACAATGTTATGGAGTCAGATGTACATATGTACAGATGTATGTATGTACATATGTAAAATGTAGTGCCGCATGCTATTTTTTGTTGTTGTTATCGCCTGTGTTGTGTTGGCGTTGATTTGCGGACTGACTTGGGTCGTGCTCGTTGCTTTTTTTTTGTTATTGTTGTTTTTGCTTCCAGTTGGGGGACTTTGCATGAGTCATGTCGAGATGTCGTGAGTTATTTTCCACATTTGCCAAAGGAGCTCCAAGCCCAAGCCCAAGCCCAAGCCCCCTCTTACAGCCAGCATACAATACCTCTACCTCTACATCATTTATGTGTGTGTGGCTGTTGTGCTTGTAGTTCGTTATCTTGGCACGAAACGTGGCTCTCTGTCGCTCTGTCGATGCCAATTGCAATGTGAAATGTTGCCTCACAAAATGCCGCGCGTCAATATGCAAAAAAATGCATGCCACGAGAATCCAAAGGCAAACGGCAAACGGCAAACGGCAAATGGCGACTGCAGAGGCAAATTGAATTGCAACCTCAGGGCACTCGATAGACGGAAACGACTTGGCCAACCAGGCCAAAGAGTTCTGGGCCGCTTACAGTCGTAGTTAGCCAACCGAAAGTGAAAAATAAAGTAGTGGGAGTTGTGGCCAGAAGATAGATAGAAGCACGATTCCGTGTGATTTCTTTCCTAGAGCGTTTGCGGCATCCGTATGAAGAGTACAAAGCCGTCAGAGCAGCGCAGAGCAGCTCTTAACCCTCTCACAGCCAATGCCAGGAAAGTGCTCTTATTTCTGGATTAATTGCATTAATTGGATCTGCATTAATTATACACACGCTAAGCCAATCCAGCAGTTGGAACTAAATAAAATAATATATGCTTTACATATTCTCATTTAAATATTGTATCCAGCCCTCAAAATAAGGTACAAATCTGTGGCTAGTGGGTTAAATTCTCTCTTGGGGGGGTTTTCGCTGTCTCACTCTGGGTTTTCCTTGAGCTTTTCCAACACCCCGTTGATCATGATCCGCCGCTTAGCGCCAAATCGCCGAAAATACGAGTATCGACAACACAAATCAAAGCCCATAATTAGCCCGATGCAAAGCGGATTCGATTGGATCGCCTCAGATGGGATTGCAGCGGATCGGATTGGATCGGTTTTGCCTTTGCCTTTGCCTTTGCCTTTGCCTGTGTCGTGATGTGATTTACTTCGTGTCCAGGCCCTGGCACTGTGCACGCAGTGTTGGGAGATGTGATGTGATGCGGTGGGGAGGGAAGCTGCGATGGAGGGCAGCCGTTTGGGCCATGCCCAAATTAAAGTGTCTGCAGACCGCAAAACGTCCATCAACGTCGCAGCAGAAGGGAGGGCAGGCCAGGAGCGAGCAGGGCAGAGCAAAAAGCAGGCCCAGAAATAAGCCAATAAAATTGTCATGCATTGACAAATAACATGGCCAGCAAGGCTTAGAAAAATAGACAGCCCATAGGGAAGACACACAGACGGGGGCACAGAAAGATGCGAACCGAACGAAGAACCTCCGAGCCGGGAAACCTCCCAACCGAACAAAGCAAAACGAAGTCAAGGGGAAAAATGGCGTTTGCCGCAGCCAAAAGCCAACAGCAACAATGTCTGAAAACGTTTGCCAATACCCTGCCTGTTGGGAGTACGCTGGCTTTGGCCATGTTCTGCTCTAGTAGACCCTTGAGTAAATGCCTCCATCCCATAACAATGGATCTGCAGAGAGTATCTGCCGCTTCGATGCGGTTTCCTTTCTTGGTTTGTTTTTTATCTGTGTTCCTCTTCTGCGGACTCAGAGTCAGAGTCAGAGTCTCGGTCTTGGCCCGGCTTTGGGTCTCGGCTGCATTGCGGCTCCCACGCCTTCAAAATACAATATGTTAACAAACACGCTGCCAAGTGGCTGACAGCTTGCCGGCATTGGGGGAGTGCAGTGCTGGCGAGGGCAGCGAACGCTGAAGATTTCTCGCGAAACGACTGCACTGCAGCCGGGCCAAAGATGGAGGAGAGCTTCGTTGCTTTTCTGTTTTTTTGTATCTTTTTTGGTCTTCAAGGGCCCCCCGCAGCCAACCAAGGCGCGCATAATAACCCCGGCCAAAACGTGCGCAGATTTCCAGCAGACGATAAAGCACAACAAGGGGCAGGCACAGGCACGGGCACAGGCAGAACGGAGCGGGAACGAAGGGGAGCGGAGCGGAGCTGAGAGGGAAAATAAGATGAAAAATAAGCAGGACAGGACCAGAGCAGATCGGATCCATGGCTGCCATGGGTCCATGGCTTTGGCGGCCATTTTGCTGCCGTGGCCCTCAACCGATGGCTGTGCAGCTGCAACAGCAACAGCAACAGCAAGTTGCATGCAAAGCAACAGCAGCCTCAGCCTCAGCCTCAGCCAATTTGATGTTGTTTTTTTTTTTTTGTATCTTTTTCAAGAACACACAGACAGATAGATAGGCAGACAGATGGACAGAGAGACACGGACAGATACATGGCTGTTGCATGGCGCAGTCCACGTATCTGTCAGACGGATTTGCCGCATCTGCATTCTGTCTTGTCTCGGGCCTGACTCCTCGCATCGATCAATGTTTGTCTTAAGGTCTTCTGCCATGACTATCTCTGCAAAATACTCGTACTTCAAGTTGTCTCTGGGACTTCCTCTGGCATCCATTCGCCTGACATTGAGAGACACCCGACCCGACACCTTTCGACTTTGCAGCCTGAACTTTGACTGCTGCAAGAAAGGGTTTGAAATTTCTGCTGAAATGTTGAAATGGTTAAATGTGGCAACTGCAAAGTGTGCAGAATTGAAGTTAGAATATCTTCAAATCATATAAGAATAAATGCTGTGGCTAATTCTGTAAAGAACTCAGAAGAGAGTCAAAGGAAGTCACACTTTCTTTGCTGCTTTGTGAGCTCAGCTGCTGTATTCAGATCTGATGGCACATCTCTTTTCTCATTGTGAGCCATTGCATAAATCCTTTGGCTTGCCTTCAATCGACACTCAGTCAACGTAAGTATCTCAAAGATATGAAATGCGAACTGGCAGATGAGAAGCTCTGGCTAATGATGATGTCCTACTGGTAGGACAGCTGCCCCCAAATGTTGCTCCTGCTGCTGCTGCACCCAGCCTTGCAACCTGCATCTATTAGAAGGGGCCTCAACTATTACTTAATAGCCAATGGCCATGTATCCTGGGCATGGACGGCAGGCGCGCCGCTCCTTTTGTCCAAATGCGAAATGCGTGTAATTAGCTGAAGCATTTCAAATTGCAAACTCCAAGAGCCGCAGCCAACAGAAGCAACAGCAACAGCAACAGCAACAACAACATCAACCAGAATGCATTTTCTCGTATAATTTCCGCTGCGGCAGCCTGCTCTGCCTCTGCCTCTGCCTCTGCCGTGGTGTGGCGTGGTTTTGTGTGCTGTGCACTTTAACTTTAAGTTTCAGCTTTTTGCATCTAATGATCAGTCTCTCTCTCTAATGCACATTGCACATATGTACATACATACATATGTGTGTATAGTCTCAGCTCAGACTGGAAACTAGTTGGCCCGATACATCAATTAAATTTGCATTTTAATTTGACGTTTCGTTTTGTTTGGCCCAGCCCGCTCCGCGGCAGCTTATGATTTATATGGGAGCGGGACTGGAACAAAAAGCAGTTGATCTTGTCGCGGGGTTAGCCTAACGATCGAGCGATCGAGCGATCAAGCGATCAAGCGATCAGCCATCCAGCAACGATCCAACGATTCAAGCGACCGATATTCGAGCGAGCAGCTTGTTTAACTAGTAAATCCATGGGGTTTTCCTCTCAATGGAGCAGCTGCAATGCCATGAGCTGTCCGCGTTTCCGCTCCACGTCGCAGTTCGAGAGTGCGAGATTTGGTGCGGGCCTGGCGCCCGCCATTGGACAGGTGCGGGGGGGCCTGGGACTGGGTTGGTGCTGCTGCTGCTGCTGCTTTGGGGTCACAGACGCATGCAATTTGAGCCGCGGCAGGCATAAATTGTTGCATGTTAAAAGGAAGTTAGCCCACAGCCCATAAACATTTGCTGGCCAAAACAAAAAGCAAAAAACAAAAACTTCCAGCAGAAACCACAAAATGAAGGCGCGCAAAGACGTTTATATAACGGGTTAGCCGGGCAACACAACCAACAACCCCCCGAACACCCCACCATCCACCATCCACCATCCACTACCATTCCAACCCAAAATAGGCAGTCAGTCAGTCAGGGCAGCGCCAAGCGGCGAGGCATGCAGCCAGTCAACCGCAGACAGGTCCCAAAAACACCTAACGCCGCCCACACACCGGCAGAGATGAGCAACATTTTGGAGGAACTTCGACCCAAAAGCTAAAGTTATATGAAGAGATTATCTCTTATGCTAAAGTTTTGGTTTGTTAAAGGAATAATCTTTAGTTCCTTAAACTCTGAAGAAGTAGAAGAGTAGCCAGAAATTGTCCTTTATAATGCATGTAAAAACTGACACACTCCAATCAAAAGTCAAACCCAACTCTACCCCCCGCTGCACTTACTCATCACTGACAGGCCCTTGCCACTGCCACTTGGCTTCTCCGCCTCCATGACGCCTCAACAGCCACCCCCTCGCAAGGGACATGCATCTCTGTCAAAATGCAAGGCGCGAATTGTAAATTTGCAAATGCCGGAAACGCAAATTTTCCAAACTTGTTACCCGGCTGAACCACCACAGCAGTCCACAAAGTCCGCACCACCAGCCCCCCGAAAAACAACAACAGATGCAACCAAAGTTTTGGCCACAAACAGAAAGAGAGAGAGAGAGACAGAGAGAGAGAGAGACGGACAGGAGGACTGATAAAAAGAGAAGTTAAATTAGAAATTGGCCCAGGGCCCCCAGGGGCAAACTGCGTTGGCGTTGCAAGTCGGCATAGAACTTTGCATTACAATTGGCTGGCAAATTCTGTGATGGTCTTCTGGCACGCAATGGACTGACTGCCTGGACGACAGTGTCTCACACCAGCCTCGAACTCGACTCAAACCCATTCCCAGGCAAAAAGGAGCAGTGGAAAGGATGGGAAAAGCGCACGGATCCGACGGATGCATAAATTTTGGCTGCCTAAAAAGAATCGCAACAATTAAAATGCTAAATCTAAATCTTGACGCTTGCCAGCAATCAGCGATCAGCGATCAGCGATCAGCTCAGCCGGGTTGGGGCTGACCTATCATTAGAGCTGGCAAATGATGCACTACATCCGCCAGGGAGTTCACCAATAATTCTTAACCCCCAGTCAAGCCAAACCAAACCAATCATTAGGCATACGCACGAAGACGACCCCTGATCCGGGCAGACGCATATATCACACGGATGACGCGGATGGTGGAGCTGGTCGAGGATCGAGCAGTGTACTGACTGCCTGCGAAATTCCAGCACGTATCAATCTGAAAATGGTGAAAAATGTGCCCAGCCGATCTGTCGACCCTTTGCATACTCTTTGTATCTGCATCTGTGTATCTTCCTACTCGTACGTGGCCCGTTCTCAGTCATAAATCAGTTATCCTAGAGCCTCGGGCCTGGCTGTGTGCATATTCATGAGTTTGATTGAACTTATAAATCAGAGCCGAACCCATCGGCTGTGAATGTTCCAGCTGGAGCTGGGTTGGAGCTGGAACTTGGGAAGACTCCCTAAGCCAGATGCCTGCCAGATCTCTCACCTGCTCTGCTCTCTGGCCCAACGGTTGTGCCAGAAAACTTAATTAATTTGACACATATCAAGGGTCGGTGTGTTGCTATTTTAAACCCTCTAGTTTTTGCCATCTACCATCGGAAGAAATGCGCTAATGAAGCAAGCTGGCCTTTGTGGCCTTTTCGGTTTTCAGTTTTTGGGTTTTGGGTTTTGGGTTTTCAGCTTTTCGTTTTGTTGTCGGCGCTTTTCGCGAGAGACCGCCAAAAAGTCGCCAAGGCATAATTAATCATGCACCAAAATTCTTTCTGGGCTCAGAGTTCCGCTGTGTTACCTCTTTTTTCTCGACTCTTTCGGCCAGGTTAACTGAACTAAAACGCAGTTACCCCGTCTCCGAGCTGAGCGCAAAAACAAAAGCAGAATGGCCATAGCTAGAAGTGATATTAACATATCATTATGATAGCCATTAGCACATTTAATTGATGAGTTTTTGCTGCCGTTGCTCCTGTCCCCCCTCCCCTCCCCCAACCCCTCCTCCATCCCACTACTTCCCTTCCATCACTGCACTGTTGCCAATCATTTGTCAATGGCCTGGCCCGACTCCAAAGACGAGGCCCGACGGAGCGCTGGCCAGAACAGAACGCTGCCTGAAGATGGCCGCAGGTCGTGAATACCGAAACTCTCAATTGAGAATTGGAAACTGGAAACTGGAAACTGGAAATTGAGAATGAGAATGAGAATTTGACTGTTTGCGAGTCAGCAAAGGTCAGCTGCGACTAGGGGGTACCGGCGAATGGCTTGAAACTGTGCAAGAAAGAGTTCTATGGTTTTGTTTTAATTCAAGTTAATTGAATCTATAATTCAAATTGAAAGCAGCGGAGAGTGTAGTACAAACTAAAGTACGTACAGAACAGACCCTAAGCTAACTTTTCGATTGCTGCTGCCTTATAGTCTCGAACATTCATATATTTATATAGGTAGAAAGTTTCGATGGACCCACCACGACGCTGTTCTTTATTTGCCAGCAAAAGTTGTCTTGGTTTCCTCGCATCAGTTCCGCAGCTATTCGATTCGGTTGTGTTTAGCATCTCCGAGAGATATATGTTAGTCCGCAGAATTCATTGATGAATTTTCGGCATGAGTTTGGGGCTAATGGCTTCGCTCGGCTCCAGTCGGACACAAAATTCATTATGATTTCCTGAGCGCATCAATTAGTGAATGAGCGGGGTGAAAATAGTATTGAACAATTAGACGATTTGTGGCACCTTTCCCTTAATGAGAATGTTTTGCGAAGGGCCCAAACATTTGACGGCTGCCATTTGATGAATCACATTTGCTGCGGCATGTTGCATGTTGCGACATGGATGCCTGAAATTCCTTTGAAGTCGCGCAGGAACGTGCAATTAAACAAATGTCTAGAGCAGAGTACCGTTAGGGGATGCTCTCCTAGCGAAGTCCCCCCAAGATGCCCCAGAGCTGAAGACCGCAGTCGGGTGCCCCAAAGTCCCTCTTCAAAGGGTTTTCGGCTTTATAAGCCAAACACGCCTTCTAAGCTCTTTGCCTGGCACATGTTGGACACAAGCCTTGTGGTCGTCAGCTCCGCCTCCAGACGCCAATTATGCGCAGAGCCCCGGCTCAAGGATGCAGGACTGAGAACTGAGAACTGAGAACTGAGAACTGGACAGGATGTGTGCTCTAGAGGCCGACGGCGGCAACCCAAAAGACAGCAAAATCCAAAGAAATGAGCAGCAAAAGCGAAAGTTTGCCTAAGTCTTGGGCCAACTGAAGCCCGAAGCCCGGCGGCCTTAACGGAAATGGAAATGATCAGAGCGGCCAGGAGGAGGCTGCTTGGCCAGGCAGGGAGGCAGGGAGGCAGGGAGGCAGTGAGGCAATTAGGCAGCGCCTCTTGGACGTGAGCATTAAATTTCGAGTCGAAAGTGGCAGATACATCAAAAGTGAACGCAATCCATCATGTTGCGAATCACGGCGTGATGAGAGCAGCGCCGACAAGTCCCCTTCCATTCCATCCTTTATGATGATGACCAAAGAGAGCTGTCTGGAGTGCTGGCGCGTTCGCAGCACGAGCTAAAAGACTTCAACTGCAGCCACCGTTAGATAATCCAGCTAGAGTGCGGGGCCGGGGGCCCAGTCCCTGGTCAAGGTCGTAATTAATTGGATACAGATACAGAATCTTTCTGGTGCCGCCTGATCTACTTCTGAAGCCACCACAATCGAAGCGGCGAAGGGCAATTAAAACAATTACGGGAACCTGGAACTGCCCATGGGACTCCGAATGAGACGCTGTCTGGTTTGGTTCTGTTCTGTTCTCTTACTGTTCTCTTCGGATTCAACTGTCTGAGATGGCTTTTCGCTGGAACCCGCACGCCCATTAGCGACAATCAATCTCGGCCACGCTGCAACATCTTTTGATAACATAAAATAAATGTGTATAAAAAACGTTTTCTGCGCATGTTTTGGTTTTATATTTTGCCGCGATTTGTAGTTTATTTTGTTTCCCCCTTTCTTGGCTTATTTTATTTTATTATTTACGAATGCCACTTGCCAGATAACCCATAATTATGAAATTATTATTGGAGCGCCAAGCTTGGGCAGCCGCAGCCGCAGCCGCAGCCAAGAATGTATCTCTGTATCTGTATCTTTTGCGCCAAATTCTCTGTGTGCCGTCGGAAAAGCACAAAGCGTCGTTGGGCAGCGGCACAGGAAGTTTTGTTAGGGACCCTCGGGCCGTGGAAGTTGCAAACAAAAAGCGATAAAATAAAGACTGTTTGTTCCCTGGTTCACCTTTCGATTTTCATATTCGATGATGGAATTGAGATACCAACTGAAAATAAATACAACTTAGTTGGTCTGGTCGTTTACCTCTCTCTGGTTAAAGTCCTCCCTCGAAAAAGTCGAAAAATGAGGCAGCAGCCACAATTTATATGCAAAACTGCCGCTGGGGGCCAGTGGCAAAACGGCAAACAAACAAAATGTCCTGTCCAAAATGCAGCAGGGAACAATTAAACAAATGTTGGGCGCTCTACTAGGAGCTGCGACTGGGGGAATGTTTTGAATATTTATGAAATGCTGCGGGGGATCCTGCGTCATCAGTGCCAGCGATCGGCCCTCCAAACATATGCCGTTATGAGGCGATTACTGAGGCGTATCTTCTGGGCAACCTGTTGTCCTGCACAAGATTGTGCTGGTGAAGTTTGATCTATGAGAAATCTACTGCACACTTCTCCCATAGCTTCAATGCAAAACTGAACTGGAATTGTATCGGCGGAGGCTGGCTTTGGGCAGACCGATCCAATCCGCGTAAGCCTAACCACAAAAGATACAAAAAAACACTCCAACAGACAGTAAGAAAAATGGCGATGCTGCAGCAGGAGGCAGGGGTGCAGAGGTGCAGAGGTGCAGCAGGAGGGGCAGGATACTTTGAATGCGAGCAAGAGAGAGATGTTCATCGGAACGCATGTTCTTTGAAAATTGCCCATAATTATGCGAACGAACTTCAAACTGATTGTTTCTACCGGCAGCAGCACCCAGACCCAGACCCAGACCCAGACTAAGACTCTCAAGTCTCTCAGTCCAAACCGAAGTCGCAGTCCCAGTCTCAGCCATGGACCATTGAAGAGCAGCCAGAGTTGGCTCTGTCCGAAAAACGAGCGTCTGTTGCATGCAACTTGGACTGCGACTGGGACTGCGACTGGGACTGGGACTGGGACCATGGCTATATGGAAGAGCAGAGCCCGTTTGGCTGCAGTGAAAGAGAATGACTGTAATTACGCATCACTTTTTCTTAATTTTCATGCTGTGCTGTGCTGTGCATCTTCTTGCTCTTCCTTCTCCACTGCTGGACTGCTGGATGAGGATGCGGATGGGAGCTCGAGTCGGAATCGAAGTCAGAATCAGAGTCAGCGGCAGAAGAGGGCGGGGGCTGTTCCACCATCTTGTCGCCTGGGAAGTGAAGCTGTGAACGATTTGAACACTGAACTTGACCCACAAGACGAGTTTGCTGTTTTTTGTGGGGCCGAGTTTTAGAAAATTGCCCGTTGCGTGCATGTTTCCCAAAATGCGACTGACTCGAAAACATTTTGCGTGTTTTCGGTTTTCGGTTTTCGTTTTTCGGTTTTCTGTTGTGTGTGTCTGCTGCTTCCCCCAATGAGAAATCTAATTTAAAAGATACCAAATTTTAAATTATGGGGTTTTCTTGGCTGCCAAAAATGTTTTCGTTGTTTTTGATTGCTCATACGTGCTGCGAAAGACTCTCCGAGGCACTTGGGACGACGGCCATGCGGCCGGCGACCTATACGCAATTTTGTGGCGGAAATGCTGAATGTCAAAAGCTGTCGAGACGATAGAGACAGAGAGAGAGAGAGATAGGTTACATAACACGCAATTCTGGGGTCCAAAAACATCAGCCAAGACAATGCTGATGATGGTCCAACAACAGATGCGCAGTGACTCCCTATATATATGCTTTCGCTCAGAAAGTCCAAAAGAGGTAACAAATAATTTTACAAATTCAAAATGCGCGCCGAGTTTCATAGTAGCCAGTCTTCAACACGCATTTACGGAGATGTAGGTGTGACCAATAAGTAAGAACGAACAAATTCACAAATCTAAAAGCTCGATTTATTGATACTAGTTGGCATGTGACGACAAGGTATGGCAAGCAAGTAAAAAATTACGAGCTTTTTTCCCTAGGATTTCCCTAACCGTTTAGACACAGGAGAGGATTTCCCTGCCCGTTTAGACACAGGAGAGTATTTCCCTGGGAGAAGTTCCGCCGGTGTAATTTACCTGGCGCCACTGGAATTTTTGTGACGTATTTACCTGTTTCCGACACCTTATTTTTTGGTACATATTTCGCACCATGAAAGCTCCCTTGGTTTGTTAAGGGAGTTGAAAGCTTTTTCCCTTGCGAAGGGAGTTTGAAAAACTAATGAGAACAACAGAAATACATTGGACATTGGTGGACTTGGAGGACTCCATACACAAGAAAACTACTCCAATATCGGTAAATCGTAGTTTAGCCCCAATTAGGTTGTAAAGTTAGAAGAACACCGTTCCCGTTCCATCTCCCTTTCAGTAAATAATAGAAGTTCTTATCTCTATGGTAGCGCGCGCTATTTTTCAAAAATTTGTATGATATCAGTTAACATACATGTGTCTCTACATGTTACATGATTCAAACGGCTTACAATGATTTGAATACTTGAATTTGTTAAATATAAGATCATAAGGTATACAAACCAATAGCCATTAGTAATCAAATACGTCAAATTGATTCTTCAAACGGATTAAATTAATGTTTCAGTGTTAAAAGTCTTTTTAAGTCAGCAATATCAAATAGAACATCAAAATCGATGAGTCAGATTCAGGACTGCGGTATATTTTACGGAATATTTTGAAAATGAAAAAGTATATTTCGGTATATTTTATCGATCAATCCGCGGTCACACTGCTTCGAATATTGTTTGTTTTTATTTTTTTATTTTTGGATGTTATTGTTATTGTTTGTTTTGTTAAACTCCAATTAATTTGCCATGGAGAACACTGCCGGCATGGCGGACTTGGCCAGCGTCTCGTTCGCCGACTTTGAGACAAAGACCACGGAGGAGGATGCGCCCTGCTACGAGAGCTATGGACAACAACAGAGCAAGCATGACATGACACTGAATCTGTCTGGACACAAGGAGAACTTGTTTGCTACAGATCAAACGCCCACACCCACGCGCCTCATCAAGAACTGCGACGAAGTGGGCCTCTTTGAGGACTTGCAGCATGTCAATGTCAATCCCTTCGACATCGGATTCCAGCGGGCGGCCGAGCAGAATGTGAGTGGCACGCCGAATCGAGCGGAAGCTCCACAAAACGATGGCGAGTCCCTGCACACACCACAAGTGTACCCCCTGGAACAGGTTTCGGTTCACACAACTGCCCCGGCTCCCTTGCCAGTGGGAGCGGTAATACGAAGCGTGAGCGGCAGTTCTATTGATGTGGAGCAACTGCTGGCCAGTGACAGTGCGACACCAATGTCAGCCACAACTCCAGTCGTCTGCCCGGAAGCTCCTCCGCCACTACAGTTGATTCAGCCCCAAGTTATCGCTTGGGTGCTGCCTGCTCAGACAATGCCCGTAACAAGAGAACTGCCCCGTGGAAAAAACTCAAACAATTCCATTACCGTGCAGTCCGGCCGCCCATTTATACTTCCCAAGCCCAGTGCAAAGCGCACTACCCCGGCGCCGTTGGTGGTGTCAAGCTATCCTGCGACACCCGAGCCGAGCAGCGCCAGCCTGACGCCCACATCGCAGCTACCCATTAAGGAGCGCCTGAAGGCCATTATACACAACAACAACCAAAAGCGCAACTTCTCCGCACAACCTAAAAGTGTCCGAGCAAAGCCGGATCGGGACGAGGAATGCATGGAGCGACGTCGAGCGGCTGCCAGCCGCTACAGGAACAAGATGCGCAACGAGCAGAAGGATCTGCGGAAGCAAAACGCGCAATTGCAGCAGGAGAATCAGGATCTGCGCGAGAGAATAGCCAGGCTGGAGAGGGAACTGCGGCAGCACAACAACAGCATGGCTGGTGGTAATAAATTTCATTTATTGGCCATTTGGGGTACCTTCTAATAATCGCTTTTTCCTATCTTGTATGCAGTTGTGGCAAATCAACTAAAAATTCCTCCCTCGAGCATTCACCTGCTCATCAATGTGCCCAGTATGCTAGTGCCTTCGTCTGCATCCAACCAGAGTGCGAGTGTGGATACAAAGTAACCTGCTCGGATGTAATGTCAAACGAATTATGAATTTGTTTGATTTTATTTACATATTTTAATGCTATGGTGCCATGATAATAATTCTAGCTTAGACATTTATGTGTTTGTACATTAAGGCCCTAATTTGTTTTACTTGCATCTAAGAAGAAGTATTGCTTTTACGTTCCCGATCTGTCAGTGTTTATTATGTCCGCGAACTCTTGCAGAATTTCCACAATGGAGTTTTCGATGGACAGCAGCGGTGACCCACCCGTGGGCTGCACTGTTTCCATGGTCATCTGAAAGGAAGATATCAATTAAACAGACTTCAGAGATGATGTACTGCCAACAGCCAAAAGTGAAACAAACCTTTCGCAAGCTGTTCTGCAGTTGGTCCCGCTCCTGGCACAGTTTTTGAATTTTATCGTAGTACTTCTCGGCCAATGGGGCACCCTCGCACTCGTTGGTGTAGCGCTGTGCCAAGAGATCCATTTCCTGGTTGTGAATCTCGTCCTGGGCCAGCTGCATCTCTTGGTTGTGCCGTCGTCTCTCCCGCTCGATATTGTGCATGAGCACATCTATGTCCTTCTCCATTTCCATGACCTTGCGTCGCTGCTCGGATTCTTGCAGCTTTGTCATGACCTCGCTCTTGCGACGACGAACCTCCATTTGGTATGCAATCAGCATTTTCCGCTGACAGGTGAGGCGCTCCTCCTCCCGCTGAATGGTGTGTGCATAGAGTTCCTCCATTTTCTTGATGCGTCGTGCGTGTTCTTCCTGCTTGAGGCCATTTTCCAGACGCTCCATCATCTTGACTTCCTCCAGTTCCAGATGTCTTATGCGTGCATCGATCTCCTGGTGTGACTTCGTGATTTTGTCCGTCTGCTCCTCTTGCTGTTCAATCCATTTGCTGGGATACTTGAGGAACTTGGGATATACACCCTTGGGTATGGGCGTGAAACGCTGAATGAAGCGCTGAGGATGCAGCTTGGCATCACATTTGGTCGCCAGTTTACGCGCTTTAGAAACAAGCTTGGAAATATCCACAGGATTCTGATCGTGAAAGAACGCGACGATGGCCCGCTTGTCAGGCAGCCGAAGGAGAACCTCTCGCTGTATCAGATTATATGCCACTACCAGAAATATCGGAAAGAAAGGTGGCTCCGTCACAATATTGTCCCATAGGATGAGCCACTGCTGTTCCTCTAGGACCTCCGAAAAGGCATTACTCAACAGAGACCAGGCATAATCCATGGACGACACCTCTAGCGTCTTGAAGAACTTGCAAAGCTTCTCGTCGCATCGCTGCAGGAGATTCTCACACATGGCCAGATAGTTGGAAGGCGGCAAAGGGTGAAACTCAAACCACAAATGGAAATGGTTCAGAATGAGAGTCGCCACCACTTCAAAGGAAACCAGGCCGTTCTTGGGCAACTGCTTTACAAACGGGTAGATAAAATGCGGCACGAAGTCCGCATAGCCAATGACCTTGCACCACAGGGAGAGACAACCCCATACCTTGATCACTCCACGCCTCTGGGAATCGTTGCGAATTTTCAGATTCCGACCTTTATCACTGACACTGGACGGTGTGCCCAGTTTGATGAGGGACTGAAACTGGCTGCCATTGCAGGGCAGCTCCAGAAGGGATGTCCATATGAGAAAGCGATATTTGTCAGGGTAGCAGCCGTATTCCTTGAGCATGGCCTTCAGGCGATCAGGCTTAAGCAGATGCCGGAGCTCTTGGTTCATGCAGCCGCTGACAGTGCAGGTGGGAAGAGATTTTTGCTGTTTGAACGTCGACTTCAGCTTACTGAGGCAGATTGTGTGGGCCTGCAGCGCATTGAACAGTCGGCAAGTGGACCAGACATTTACCTCGCCGCATTTGGAGATGATACTGAGCAGTTTCCCATCCCGACTCAAGCCTAAGCTGATGGCATTCAATCGCTGCACAATCAACTTTTCATCCGTGTGGGCCAAGTCCAGCATCACAGCTTGATTCCTGGCCGTTATGCCGAACAATATGCGCTCCTTGGGTTGCGGCAGAAAAGCGAGTTTCTTCAGGACGAAGTCAGTCAGCCGGTACATTTTCTCCAGGTCGAAAGAAACCGTGCTCAGCACGAGCAAATAACCATCCAGGGTGCTCAAGCACAGCTTGTTGCCATCGGGTGTGAAGCAATAGGCGAGCAAGAGTCCATCGGAAAAGTCGTGGTCCTTGCACTCGAACGCCAGCTCATCCTCCACATCACTGTCGTTGGGGCCACGCAGTGTGATCTCTGGCACGGATTTACCAGCGGGCAGCAGCCTCAGCCTGCGATCTCTCGCCCTTATGGGCTGCGCGGACCGCAAGGTGCCCAAGGAGTGCGAGGACCATACGTGCAGCGAATCGTTGGTGAAGCACGTGAAGAACTGATCCGAGTTTGGCAGGAACCCGGCAAACTTCAATGTATAGCGCGACTCGTCGAACTCCAGCTGATGCGAAACGCTCAGCGTCTTGAGACTTACCAAGATTGCTTCGCTGCCAAAGCGCATCAGAGTGGTGCACTTTCGAGAGCCCTGCAACCCATTGCTACTCCAGCTAAGCTCCTCGATAGCTCCACTGCCCACCTGACTGCTGGCGGACACAATCGATTTGTCCACATCGATGGCGTAGATTTCACCCATCTTATTACCCACAATGTAGTCGTTCCTGTGCAGGGGCGATGGCCGAATCAGCTTCGCCTTGGGCATGCGAATATTGAGACGCCAATAGCGTTTGCTAACAAAATCAAACACGAAAATGTTGCCACTGCGCAAACAAATAATCTGATTATTCCCAAGCAAACATTCCAAGCTCGTCCTGCTCTTACCGTTTGTCAATGACCACCAGTTTGTTGCTCTGGTCATTAAAGCAGCAGGCTGCCATCTGGATGCGCAGTCGCTGGCCAACCTCCGTCACCGTATGTTGCACTGTTAGGATATTGCTAGAATTGGAAATAGTTTGGATTAAACAATACATCAAGTTTGTTTCGTTGATCTGTAACTTACCCAGACTCGTTGTGCTTAAGTTTGAATGAATACTTGCGCATTGGCTCATCGTCTGTGGTGATGCTTGGCAAAATGTTGAGCTGCGAGGGGATAAATTCTTCTTCTGTTTCCAGATCCTGATCACCACTCGTTTCCAATTCCAAGTCAGCCTCGAATGAATTATTCTCGCTTTCACCTTCGTCCTCCTCCATTTTATTCTCAAAAAAAGAAGGTCCTCGGAGAATGCTAGTTCCTTTGTACTCTGGATTTTTTGCTACCAATCCCAGTGTATTCATTTCTAAAAATTAATAGATTGACGTCGTCCAGCCCAGCTAATTTTCCATTTCGTAGTTCAATGAACTGTCATTGCCGCATCGCTGAATGAACTACCGCCTAGGGTTCACATATCGAACTACCACTTTCCATTTGTTTGGAAGTGCTTGATCGCCATCTGGACCTGTCTATTTAAGAGAAGCATTTTATTATCACTTAAATTAATCATTTTTTTGGCTTACTCGAAGAGGAATAACTGGGTTTGCGGGCGAAAACAAATAAATTCTGTGTGACCGTGGTTCATCGATAATACATGCACGTCCGATACTCAAAAATATACTTTCTCATTTTCCAATTCAATGAACCTTCTAGCGACGAACTACCAAAATGAACCATACCACCGAAATCTTTTAACTACTGTTTATTTTGTTTAATGTTATTTTGAATACACTTGATTATATATGAGATTGGTTGATGTCTGCAGGGAAGTGCGCAGAATGCCTGCTTGCTGGTAAAATGCGTTTAGTACCCAGCCCCGTCCTAGAACATGCTTCCATAGGGTTGCTCGTCGCGCATGGTGTAGCCGAAAATGGTCACATAATTGATAATATTGCTAATAAGTGTCAGGGTGCACGCTGTCCAAGTGATCTGTTCCGGTAAAAAAAGGGGAATATGAGAGAATGCATCAAGGTGTACTGCACTCAACACTCACCACCGCCGAGTGGGCGAGAACGATGGGCAAGGCAAAGGCACTCAACACCATGCCAGCCGTGAGGAACAGGGCAAACTCTGTCTTTGGATTTGTCTCATTCACCGGCGTTGTGCGTTTGGCAATGAACACTGGAAGCACCGACAGTGCGTAGAACAGCAGGACAAAGAACGGGTAGAATATCTTTGGTGTGGGCACGGCACAGGCCAAGATTAGAAATGTCATTCCCAGGCATGTGAGAAATGCACATATGATCAACCTGCAAAGACACCAACAAAGTTAGTTCAATCGCAGGGGGTGGGTAGGGTGCGCACGTCTTACGCTGTATTTGGTTTTCCGAGACAGGTGCCAGTCCAATAGAAGAGCCATCGCATGCAGATTTAGCATGAGAGCAGAAAGAATTTAATTTCGTATGATTTCCCATCTTCGTCACTCTGCATAATTACCTTTTAAAGTAGCCATTGTGTTTGTTTATGATTGATTTTTTTCTTTGTGGCCGAACCGAAAGTGACTCACTAGAGATGATACCGACAAACCCTAGGAAATGTACCGAAAAATACCCTTTATTTTCAAAATATACTGTAAATATACCGAAAATCAAAGATCATTTTCCTCGACTTTGATCTTCTGCTTAATATTAACAGATAGTAAAAACTCTCTGCTTTAAAACTTTAATTTTGCTGGAATCATCATTCAATTCTCCACAAGATTGCCAAGTTATCCTGAACTTTGTTTATTGGATTGCTTACAAAACAAGGTTACACTAGAGATTATAAAATATACCTCCTAAAAATACCAAATATATCCCGTAACTATACCTAAATTGGTTAATAATATACCATATACGAAATATCGATAGTGATAGCCCCACGCGGAATCAGTTCGATTCCTGAAAGTTCATAGCCTAAATTCAAATCTAAGTATGGGGTTGAATCTTAGCTAAACTTTTGCAAGCCCTGTCGAGCTTTTAGCCTTGCATAATATCCTCAAACTGCGGAGTTCATATTTTCCACTTGCAGCCTTTTCATGAATGGGTAATCCCACAGGAGTTGGGGGCAAGCCGGTAATTTTCTTACGTTTTACTGGCTACCTCGCGTAGCAAACGTTTTTTCATTGAAACGTTTTCCTCTTCACTAATGTACTTCGGTTGCAGCTGCACTGCTAATTACGGATCCCTAATTGGCTGTTTAGGGATCTCCCAGTCCTACTTACACATTCATCTGCATAGCAGAGCTTTCGGGCGGAAATTTCATTGATAAAAATAAAGTATGCCCTATCCCAAGCGAAAATGGTTCGCGCGTGCCCACCGAAAAAGTCTCCTGGAGCAGGGGGAGACTGCCTCCAGACACCGAGTGTGCGTGTGATTGTGGCAGCCACCTGCTAGCTGATGGAGAGTCAAGTCTCTCGGCTCGGCTTTTTCATGAATGCGGTCCGTGTTTATTCAAAGAAACATGGTGGAACGTGCAGAGCTTTCTTCTTTTTTTTGCTGGCTCGCGCAGGCGCCTGTCGTAGCCCTGTCGGGCTCCATGGGACTGGCAGTTGTTGTTGGAAAAGCTACCCGCAACATTTAACAGCGCGGGGGCGGACAAAGCGGATATAACATTTGCGTCACAGCTCGGTGGCTGTTGCTGTCTTTGCCGCCGCCAGGCCTCATTCAAACAACGACGAACGAAGGCAACGCACGGCAAAACGGATCGGATCGGACTTGCGCATCCCACGACCATCCACATCCTTCCATATGTATCTGTTTCCCATTGAAGACCAAGTGTTCCCCTCTGCAATCTGAAAGAAAACTGCAATATTTGTGACATTTCAGCAATCCAGTGACACTGCAACGACATCCTGTGCAACGCCAGACATTAAAAGTGGAGCGAAAAGTTCCGTCAAGTGTCGAGAATACTTAGTGGACGCCCACGCGTCACGAAACTTGTGCGGTTACGGTGCGATACGGTTCGCTGGTATACGGTTGGACGTTGTCGTTCAGTGCAGCTCGGACGGACTACTCGGGAGCAACCAAACCACTGGCAGCAGCTGGCAGAAATTTGAGTGTGTGTGCTGAGTGCTAAGTGCTGAAAATCAATAAACTCTGTCGTCGTCGTTGCTCTGCACTGCTCTGCTCTGCTCTGAAAGGGCAAACCCGTCAACGTCAACTCGTCAGTGGCAGCCGTTAACCGGCCATATGGCAACTGTGCATTGTTAGGAAATTGCCATAGAATCGCAATAAAAGGTGGCAGGGGATCCATAAAGAAGCAATCGAGAAGCGCCTGAGGACCTAGAAATTGTACAATTATCAAGTGGCAGAGAGGCGTTCCGTTGCAATATGGCGTCCAGATGGGGAATCAACGTTAGCATTGCGCTGCTTGCAGCTGTGGTGTGCAGCATAGTGGGTCATTGCGAAATGTCCGTATACCCAGGTATGCCTAAAAATAGCACAAATCCACACTAACACACACACACACACACACACACAAAATCATATACTATATAGTTAGTTTTAAGTTTTGTGCGTCGTGAATGGCGCAGGACAGGAGAAGCGAACGAACGAGCGAACGAGAAGCCAAGCCAAGCCAAGGCAGGACATTTGCCACTTCGTTTTGTGTATGCCGTGCACTAGATATACATAGGTACATGTAGATATGTAGATATATGTACAAGTATGTATGTATGCTGTATGTATCAAATATTCACGAATCAAACCAAAACACCCACGCGCCCTTTGACTTCGGGTTCACGTCAGCCTTACCGAGTACATACCGCACACACACACACACACACACACACACACACACATAAACTAATATACTAAATATGTATATGAAATGCAGCGTCAGAGAGCACACATACAGCCATAAATATAATTCGATTTACAGTTATATGTACAGGTGGGGAGATTGGCTCTGTTAAAGGGGATATCCGCTTGAATTCTTTTTTTAAACCTACATTAATATCCGTTGGGCAGCTCCAAAATGTCACCCCAACCCCCCATTCGCATTGTAAGCGCAACACATGCCGGAACACCAAACGCGATAAACTTTTCCAAGCACGTCACAGCGCCCCCTCGCTGTATCCCCCCTCACCTTTTGGCGTGTGTTTGCCTTTGGCTTGGCCTGGGCGCGTGTGTAATTGGTCTATTTTTAGGCCATTGGCAATTAAATGGACTTTTGTTTGTCTATTTTGAATCCTTTTTCTGGCATTGCCTTGGCCCAAAGAACGTGTCAGGGGGAGTAGACCGGCGGGTCACAGACCATTTCGATTCGTTTCGTTTCGTTTCGTTTTCGGACTGCTTTCTATTTTTCGAAAGCTTTCTTTTTCTCGAACGCTGACACGCAGGACATTTGTCATTAAAATAATCACACCACGCCTCTCGTCAAGCCAACGCCCACTAATCAATTGCTCCTTTTGCCTCTTGCCCTCTTACCTTCCACTCTGCCAGGACTACGCCGCCGACCCATACAGCCGCCCGTTATGGATCCGCAGAACGAGCAGGAATACGCGTTCCTGGCCCAAATGATGGAGCAGTACGCACGCCGTCGCCTTCAGCATCAATTTGACCAGCAGCTGCACGAGATCAACATGAAGCTGGAGCGCCAGCGGCAGCTTCTCGAGATGGAGCGCTTCCGCCAGCGACAGCAGGAGCTGCAGGTGGAGCGCGAGTCGGAGGACGACTATGAAGGAGGCCTCAACAATCTGAACAACCAGCAGTACGACCAGTACGACAACGTTGAGGCGGAGCCCAGCTATGGCAGTCCCATCAGCAGTCTGCCCGATGTCCACGCGCCGATGTATCTGCCCAGTCTTCCCAATCTTCCGAGTCTGCCCAGCCGCCACGGTCTTCCCAATTTGGGTCGGAATAGTGTGCCACGCGAGAAGATTCCCTTCGCCGTGGGCCCCAACGATGCGCGCTTCTTCGACAATCCCAGCGATCCGTCCGGCGAGATGGACTCGAGAGCCCTGGAGGACTACGAGGAGTATGCTCCGCTACAGCCCACACCCGAGGTGGCGACGGCCACCAGCAAGACCAAAATCGATACGCCAGTTCCTGCACCGGTGCCCGTGGAGCCGCCCAAGCTGCTGGATGCCGCCAACGCGAACTTCCATCGCATCAATCCAAACTCTGCGGCCGCCGCAGCCGTGGCCGGGGTCAGTATTCCACAGGGCAAGGACCAAACCCCCCACAAGCTGAACGCCTTGATCAGCAAGCTGCAGAAGCAGAGCAAGTCCCCGCATGTGACCCTCGTCAATGGAGGCGGCGACGCCAACTCCGAGCAGATTGTACTCCGCCAGCACATGGGAATGAGCAGCGAGATGGGCGTCTACATTGTGGCCCTCATAGCGGGCATGAGCGCTGCGGTGACTGTGGGACTTCTAGCGCTAGGAGTGACCTGGTAAGTCATCCACACAGCCGCCTAAGCAGACGGAATGGAGTACGTAGTAATGGAAATTCTTTTGCAGGGTCCACAATCGCAGCAAAGCCGCAGCGGACGTGGACTATCCGGCGTATGGTGTGACCGGACCCAACAAGGATGTCTCGCCCTCGGGCGACCGCAAGCTGGCACAGAGCGCCCAGATGTATCATTACCAGCATCAGAAGCAGCAGATCATCGCCATGGAGAACTGCCAGGCGACCGATGGCAGCTGTGGCATGTCCGACGTGGAGAGCGATGACGACAACGAGGAGGGCGACTACACGGTCTACGAGTGCCCCGGCCTGGCGCCCACCGGCGAGATGGAGGTCAAGAATCCACTCTTCCTGGACGAGACGCCGGCCACACCGGCCAACAACCTCTCCTCGGCGGCAGCTACCAACAACAACATCACCCAGGCCACTCCCCAGCAGCCGCCCACCCAGAAGAAGGGCACGGTCAAGCCGAACATGAATCTGTTGAATGCCGCCGCCACCGCTGCCGCTGCCGCTGCTGCTGCTGCGTCCGCCTCTGGGGCTGCTGCAGGCGAGGAGTCGAAGCAGAAGCGCAAGAGCAAGAAGTAAGCTGGGAGATGGGACTTGGAAATGCCCGCAGGTCGTGGCAACTGGTAAAGTTTGACTGATCCATTGTCAGCCAAAAAGGACTCACACATACAGAGAACACTCCCCCACACAGACAGAAACGCAGACCAGACTAGATATACTCGTATTTAACGGAATTTAATTCCTCCGGCTGCTGCTCGCTCGAGTGCAAGGAAGCGTACACCCCACACACACCAGACACAACACCACAAGGCAACTGTCTCTTATGTATCTTCCCTATGAATAAGCACGCATAAGTAAGTCCTATTGCATGTATTGTATCGTAATCGCATCGCTATGGTATAAGACAAGCCTCCCCCAGCGAGTCGCATCTGCAAATCCCCACAACCCTCAACCCCAATCGAGTCCGGCTGTCAGTTGCACAATGGAAACCAGGCAGAGGCTCTGGCATTGGCATCCAGCTCTGTGCCCATTCAGGTGCAACTGATTCCTTCTCTCTTTACAATCCAAGATGTGTACTTATTTATGTCGTGGGACAATTACCCACACACATGCTCGAGTGTGTCTCTTATATATGTATATTATATATTGTATATCAAACTCTTTTTTGGTGTCTGCAACTGGAATCAATTTATATGGGAAGCATACTTAAAAGTCTGTAGCAAAGGGCCGCAGGGCAAGCAACCAAATGCAAAATGCTAACTAACATATTATATAATTATACACAACACACACACACACACATACTGATAGATAGATATATATATATATATATATGCTATATTCATGTAATTATTGTAACATATATACATACATATACGCGGGAGCGTAAACCCCTTTTACATTCTACTTCGTAACAATTAACTATCTTTTTATTTGTTTTTTACTACGCTTTGTGATCGAATCCTAAATTATCTGTGTCAATTTAGAAATACAATTCTGGTAACCAAATCCAACACACACACTCCACTACTTACATATGTATATTAGATTGGAGAAGAGAGAGTACGAGTTTTGAGGGAGAAATTGCGAGTGTTTAGCGGAGAAGTGAAGTGAATTATTTACAAGTAAAACTTAACAATAATTTCCCTGCACATTCATGTAAAGTAAATGAAAAACGACTGATAACACACACAAAAGATAGATAACACTCGTCTATTGTACAAAAATGAAAACGAAATGAAATGTGGGAGCGACTAAGAGAGATACGAGTACAATTTATTTACTGGCTAGCAGAGAAAACCCAACTATCAGCGGATGCAAATCCAACAAACAAGCAGAACAGAAAACCCCAAAGAGAAACAATTATAAGAAACTGTAGCGAAACATTTACTATTATTATAACATATTCCCCAATTGCTGTAAATAAAAAAGAAACAAACATGAAGCGTTCAGGAGGAGGTAGACAAAGTGCCAGCTAAAGCTGGGCTACAACCATTGCGGCCGAAACAATACTTACACTGAAGACAGAACAGAACAGAATTGAGGAACTTACGAGTTGAAAAACCAACCAAAAAAATTAAAAATAGAGCACAATTGATTGAATGATTGATTACTAGAACATGCAAAGCATTCGGTGGAGGGGAGACATTGGAAATGGAATTTGAAATTTAAATCGAAACTGACTTGGCAACAATAAAAATGCAAGCAGCATGTGTACGTTGAGCGTAATGTTGAGTTTGAAATATATATTTTATGGTGTTTGGCTAGAGACACGGCAAAATAATCTGATGCAAACAAAAATGAAAACCAACAAAAAATGTAACAAAAAAAAAAAGGAAAAAGCGACACAGAGCCCTATATACATACATACATATATTCTGAATAAAGAGTATAATTTCATTTATTTATGTATGATAACCGTAATAACACAAATTATACAATATGCATACAAAATAAACTAAACTAACCCAAAACAGCGTTTCCTTCTTAAACATCATTACTTAGTTCGATTCAGCAAGTTTTGCAAAAAGGTAAGATACCTCTTTTAATCACACATTCCCGTATTTTATGCTTTATTCTGTATAATTCAAAGGCGATTCTCTGTTCGCGCCATCGACTGCCGCAAATATCGATAATGACAATACGGATACTCTGTATGGTCTCCATTTATCAGTTTGGGGTATTGGTATTTCTTTTCTGTAGGGAAGTCAACAATTTATTTACACTCTACGTTTTAGCTAATTGGTATTTCCCATTTGCCATTTCCCATAAATTGATTGTTCAAACGGATTAAAATATTGTTTCAAAGTTCAAAGTCTTTGCAAGCTAATAAAATCAAATAGAACTTCAACATCTCGCAATATGATTTAAGACTACGGTATATTTTTAAAATGATAATCTATATTTTGGTATTTCTTTAAGGTCAGGTGGCGTTTTTGAGTCCGCGGTCACACTTGCATATTTTATTTGTTGTCGCCCGCAAGTCCCGTTTTTCCTCGTCGAGTAAGCCAAAAAAAAATGGTTAATTTAAGTGATAATAAAATGCGCTGCCTGCTTATGTAAAGTGGACAAGTGCAGATGGCGATAAAGCGATTTTCAAACATATGGATAGAGGACAGTTCTGTGATGCTTGTGCGTGTGTGAGAGAGTGTGACAGTGTGGGGCTTCCGTGTCCCCAAACGAAATGAAATTCTGTTGTGTTTGACTCATAATATTCATAAACGAAACCCCCGAGCGCGTCATTCTCTTTATACTGAATTATTGCTGTGCTTGGAGCCATAGGTTTAATTTGATTGCCAGAGCCAGTCAAACAATCGAATTAGTATGCGAAACCAGCAAACTATAGAAACAAATATAGACATGGCGTAATTGAAGAGCGAGAGAGGGCTGCTGTGTGTTAATTAATTAATTGCTCATACTTGACCTGGACACTAGCCAGAACCAAAACCGAATCGAAAGCAACAATATATGTATTGTGTGTGTGTGTACATATGTGTACACCAGAAATTGGGCAAAAGGCGAAAAGTAGTGCGTGTGTTTGGTTCACGTTACGTTACGTGAGCCCAACGCGTGGTAGTTGTAGTTGTATAGTTATGCTATCCGCCTGTGTGTGAGTGCATGTGTGAGCAAAGTTTCTCTCGGTAGCTGCTGCTTCATTTCGTTATAATTTCTTTTTATTTACTTTTAGTTCACACAGATCCGGTTTTGTTCAGCTGCATTCCTTACCCTCCAAGCGTCCGCCCCTCCCCTTAGCATACTCGAGTGTTCTAAGGTGCAATAGCCATACAGTAAGAGAGAGAGAGAGAAGGAGAGGGACAAGTGGCTGCACTTGCCACGCTTGACTTGACCACATTCAACTTGCAGCAGCAGGCTGCCTGCATGTGATGCGGAAACTGCAGATAAAAGCGTAACACACAAAAACCAGATAAAACGAGGCAATGCGATCAGGCTGAAGCGGAATAGCTCCATCGACCGCCACAAAGGACTGGAAGAGGGATAAAGCGAGAGCGACAGCCAGAGAACCTTTGTCATACATTTCTGAATGGAATAATTATGTGATGGGCTCGTGCTCGTGTACGCGGCGACACTTTTTGTTGTCAATATGCTTCCTGCAAGTGGTGAGTATTTGCTGGAAAAGACCTGTTGTTGTTTTTGCTGTTCCAATTAGCTGCATATTAAAAATCGATTGCATTTCTCCACCGCTGCTGCCTCCCCAATTCACAATCTATAGATAACGATTATCGAACGCCAGGTATTCGACTTCCTCGGATACATGTGGGCTCCCATACTGGTGAATTTCTTCCACATTCTATTTATCATATTCGGATTCTATGGCGCATATCACTTTCGCGTTAAATACATCATCACCGTGAGTACCCTGGCCCCAATCCCTTGGGGCCCCCATTATCATATCTCTACGATAACCCAAATTGTGTTTTCTGTGTCAGTATCTAATATGGAACTTCCTATGGATCGGCTGGAACGCCTTCCTCATTTGCTTCTATCTGAATGTGGGGCAGTTGGATAGGGTGAGTACAAATAAGGCAATAAATAATTCTGGATACTCTTCAATATGTGTGTGCAAAACAGGACAGTGACTTGCTGAATCTGGGCACGGGCAGCGTTTCCTGGTTCGAGGCGAACGGT
Organism: Drosophila guanche; assembly: GCF_900245975.1. Classification (NCBI taxonomy): domain Eukaryota; kingdom Metazoa; phylum Arthropoda; class Insecta; order Diptera; family Drosophilidae; genus Drosophila; species Drosophila guanche. The sequence goes on along the minus strand of NW_022995743.1, from coordinate 10,251,410 downwards.
TATGGCTGCCGTCCCACCTACAACATGACGGTGGATGATCCGTTCCGGCCACAGCGGCCGGAGAGCGTAGAGGGCTGCCTGCTCGACTATACGCTGGTGGAGCTTATTCATTCGGGAGTTCAGTGCGGCCTGGCGGTGAGTGGTTAACAGGCCTTAAGTGCCCTGAATTGTTGTAAATTGTTTCGTCTCTCCAGCTGCTCGGTATAATCGGTGCGATTCTGATCAGTTGCATATTTCTGGACGAGGACGACAGATGTAAGTGGCAGCCAACAATTTTATTCCATGTCGTTTGTCATACACTTTCATTACTTGGGATCGGCCACTATCTAACAGCATCTCTATCCTCTTTTGTGTATCACTTCTGCACGGTGCTGGTACATCATATCTATTGTTTCCCCCCCTTCCCTATCTGGTCACCTAAACCGCATTTCCCTAGGTGAATCGAATGTAAACCGAATGTCAAAAACGTACTTAAAGTTATCTATGTGTTAGCTCCTGGCATCCAATACCCCTACCCCTGAATGCGATTGTAACCATATATAAATCGTATCTACATTTATGTATGTATATGTGTACATACATAGTACATATCCATGATTAAAACCCCATTGTGACCCTATCCATGTGAACTGTGAACAACGCCACATAATCATACATAAATACATACATATCTATGCATATATATACTCGTACATTTATATGTATACTCGTTATTGTAATCCATGTTATATGTTTAAGCCGCCATGCACTCATAACACCAAGAACAACTACAACATTGTATTTTCTTATCGATAACGACACTGTGCAACATACAAAACAAACAAGAGGCGACACAAAAGAGAGATAGCTACTCGGTACTGGGATTTTAATGAAATTTTGTACATTTTCAGTGTTGTCAGAGGGATCCAAGAGATTCAGTTTTTGTCGTAGATATGTAAATGAACTGAAGATAGTTGTGTGTATTTAATGTTGCATGTTCTGGCATTGAAACCTAATCAAATGAGAGCGAGAATAGTCACAGAAATGCATATTTAAGTGCAACTAAATTCATTTCAATCCAGCATGTGTACCGAGTGCGGGAATCAGCCCACAAATCAGTTCGATTTTGTTGTCGCTGTTGTTGCACAGTGTCGAGCGACATTCGATGTATCTATTGGATTGTTAAAGCATCTTTAATCAATTTCTGGTTTACAGTCGATTTCATGAACGGCGACGCGAAGAGTCCGCAGCACACAGTGGTGCATCCAATGTACGTGAGCTATACAAGTATACCCACAACATCCGCAAGCGCCACAATGCAATCAAACAAGCATCTGCAGCTGCAGAGCCAGCAGCAGCAAAACTCACTGAAACTCTATCATCATCAGCAACAAGTACCACACTTCAACCAGAACTACCAACTGAACAACAGCAACAATAATACACTCAACAATAATCTTCACCAGCGTCAGGCGCCGCCTCAGCCGCCGCTAGACACAACAATTAACCACAATGCATCATTCCAACGCCACCACCAATCAGTCAACCATCTAACCCAGCGCACAAGTGGCGATAACAGCAACAGCAGCAGCCTGAGGCGCCAGCGCCACCGGCAGACCAGTGGCTCCGGTCCCAGTCCCATGTCCCCGCAGACCACACCCTCGCTTTCTTACGCCTCGCTGCAGAACTCCAACTCTAATCCCTATCTGGCCAACTCGCTGAGCAACAGCAACTATAGCATCTTCCAGGGCATCCCCGAGTGTGTGGGCAGCAGCACTCACTTTGCCCGCATCCACCACAAGGCCAAGACCCCCAAGTCGGGAGTCAAGACATCCCCAGGTGTGGATCTAGATTCAGGTGTAGGCCTTGGCATGGCAGTCCATTCCCCAGTCCGTCCGCTCGAACGTCTCTCGCGCAATCTCGAGGAGGAGGAGGACAACTTTTCAATGCAGCAGCTCTCCAATGGGGCAAATGGCGTCACTTATGTGCCCTTCAGGAGCCCCACGCCCAGCACTCTCTTCGTACATGAGAACAACAACAATTCTCAGCCCCACATCGTCTTCAACGCTGCCACGCGCTCTAGTCCCAACAACAATGTCTCCTTTCCCTATGAGCAGAATGGATTGACTTCTCCCTTGCGTGTGGGACCCAGTCCCAAGGCCCGGCGTCCCACACAGATTCCGCTGCCTACAGTGCCGCTGCACACCTGCCACGTGCTGGACGAAGACGAGGATGAGGATGTGAATGGGGATCAAATGCTGACGCCACCGCCTCCGCCCGTGCCCCGTCCGCACATATTTCATCAGCGCCTGGGCCAGGCGCCCTATCCTGATCTCTCGCCCGAGATAGCCGAGAAGTACGCCATGCCCACACAACATGTGTCCGTGCCCTCCTCCATTCCTGTTCCGGTGCCTCACGGCTCGCCCATGGTGCGACGCACCCATCGCCGCCACCGACCCGCCATTCCGGCTCAGGCCAACTTTTGCGATCAGATCCGCGCCCCTCCGCCCGGCTACGTGGTGCGCACCCATAGCGACGATCGACTGGTAGAGGTGGATCAGCTGACTGAGGCGGCTCCCCGCGTCAATCGCCGGAGCAACAACAAGACCCGTCCCCGCTCCTTCTGCAGCTCTATTGTGGGCGTACAGGCCTAGATCCAAGTACGTCCAGCTTCCTACCTACACTCCACTCTCTATCTGAAATAGCCTCTCTGTAATCTTCTCTCTGTCCGTGCAGGTGCTGGGCCCACTGCTGCTTGTGTCACCTGTTATCTGCCAGTTCTAACTTGTAGCGGTGCGATCCACCCACATATACTACACGTACATACATTTTGTTGTTTCTATGTTGTGCCTAACCAGCCATGGCTGATGGCTCTTTCTCCCCATGAGAGGGAGCATATCCATAACCGCAACCATAAGCTTCCAGCGCGTGTGCTCATCGATTCGGACGCGGATTCGGCCTAGCAAATGTCTAACTAATGTCTAATTTAACCAATGCCAAGTATTTATTGTATCAGCCAGAACACACACCACACACACATGTCCTATGTACGAGTACATAGAGGGTCTTTCCCGTCGACTTGTGATAGGAAATCGAAGTGCGGAAAGGCCCCAAAGCATACAAAAACACAAGAGAGCCTACATAATTTTATGTTGATCTGTGATAACTCTAAAAAAGAACGACAAAACGATTAATTATACATATAGCGAAAGTGTCACAAAACAAACGTTGAACAAATTTGTTGAAATTGAAATGAAAGGAAAGAAAATGTATAGAGCCAACTGCAACCAGATGCCTTGGATTAAGAACGGATTAGAGATTTATATACAAAAAAGAAATATATAGATGTGTTACAAAATGTAAGGGGGAGTGCGCAGCCTCCCGCCTTCAGCTGCCTTTTGTTGTTTATCTAATTAAAATACGATTTACAATACATATAATACAATATACCAAGCGTTACAACATCTCTAGTAGTTAGTTTGTGAAACAAAGAAATTGCCTAATGGAATAAGATTCGTGCGAGATTCGTTATATAGACAAATAATTAAATTGAAACGATCGATCTATATAGATATATATACAGACATAGACATGCATATATGAATGTTTAAGTTTAGTGTTAAGCTTGAGGCCACACAAAAAAGTAGTTTTAGTCGCGCAAGCAACGCCAAGCAGAGCAAATCCAATCCATAGCTTAGTAGAGTATCTAAATATTTATCTTATAGATTGCCTCTAATCCAGAGAATGGTGCGGATTGTGGTGCCAATTATCGACGAGAATCGAAAGCGTTTCCAATAAATGTTCATTTACACCAAATCTGTCTGGAGTCCGAACTCTCTCTCTCTCTCTCTCTTGTAACTTTCTTTATTTTTATACTGTAATTCTCTCTCAATGTAAATGGGTATAGATTGCTCTACAATATATGTAGTATCACCTGGTAGATGGATTTCTGTAGCATTTGTGGCTCTCTAACCAATCGCTAACGACTCTCTCTCTCCGCCAAGTAGCTAATAAATCTTACTTAACAGTTCCAAGCACACAAAAACAAACCAAACCACACACACACACTATCAAACCTAATCCCAGGTAACTGCCATTAGATATTGTTACTTATAGAGTACGCATCACGATCCCCTCACTGACTTGACATCTTTTTGTAGTGAAGCATATTAGCAAGCAGTCGAAGCACCGCCAGTCGCTGTACTCCATGGAGTTTTGCAGCAGCAGCGACACCATCCGGCATGGCAGCAGTCACACCATTATGGGCATGGGACTGGGGCTGGGAGATCCCCGAGGCGACCAGGATGGCGGCGAGCTGAGCCCCAAGCCGATGACACCAAGGCGCGTGAAGCGGAGATCGGTGATGGCCAGGGGCAGCCAGGGGAGACAATCTAGTGGAGGAGGAGGCAGCAGCAGGCGCTCTCATCATGGATCCAGCGGCACACTGAGATCCAAGCATGGTGGCGGCGGTCATGGAGGTGCAGCCGGGGACAGCAGTAGTGGCAGTTATGTGAGGAGCAGCACGCGCAGCTCCCGCAGGAAGTACCAACAGAACCCGGTGACCAAACTGATCGACCAACAGCAGCTCCAGCAGCAGCAACAGCAGCTCCAGCAGCCCCACCTGGGCTCGTTCCATCGCCAGGACAAGCTCTCGCTGACCGTCTCCAATCTGCAGTCGCTCAACGATGACATGCTCAACAACACAAACATACCCGGCAGCCAGCTAGGCAGCCTAGCCAAGAACAATGGCCACTTTTACCACAGCTACCGCAAGAACATTCCCCTCGATCCTATCTACTACAACACCAATGGGCAGGGCATGATACAGCAGCAAGAGGAGCCGCCCGTTACGCCCACCATGCTGCCCCCACCGCCGCCGCTTCCAGCTGTGCCAGCTCCAGCAACGACCCTCCATGGCGGTGGCCACTACAATCCCAGCTACCAGCACTCCACCACCCACCTGAACGATGTGGGTCATGGCGACGAGGTATACAACAATCGTCCACCTTCGGTTCGCTCCAGCTACTCCAACTTTCACGGGTCACGGCCCTTGTCCACCGCCTACGCCAATGCGGGCGAAAACGTGTTCGTTGGATTAGGTGGAGCCAATGCCAGTCCGCCGCAGCCTCCCTGCACGCCACCACTCTACCAGCAGCATCCAATCCACCAGCAGCAACAGCAGCAGCAGCATCAATATCTTCCACCGCCTCCTTTGGAGCCTGCGCCGGCTTATGTGAGCGCCATGTCCTTCTCCAAGCGCACCGCCTCGCGGGAAAGCATCCGTTCCATGGCCTTCCTCAACAACGGACCGCCCGCCTACAATCTCAATTATCACACGCCACCGGACTCGGAGACAACAATGTGAAACCGAACTGCATGTCCATCCTAAGCTCTCAGCTTCAATATCAACTTTATCAAGGATCTCGGAATCTATGGAGCCCCAAACACTATCATCATCACCAGACCGAAATTATTTATGCTTGTGCAACAAGCCACATCCATAGCCAGAAGCCCAACTGTATGAGTGCCTTGAACCATATAGAAAGTGTATACTTAATCCCCTAACCATACGTACACATGTGTAGTGCCTAAAGTAGATCTAAGTGTCTTTCGTTTTACCAAAGTGCCTTTTGTAAATAAACATCTAAACAATAATCTATGCTTTTGTAAGATAAAAAAGTTAAGAATTTGTTTTCCTATTATTATAAGCCAAAAGAACAACTAGGGCTATGTTAATAGATCAGCGAACGGCATCGAAACCTCTAAGAATTATATTTGTGTGTGAAGTGTTCCAACAGTTTAATTGATACACCAACTGGGAGATTAATAGAATACGTTAGGGATATATGTAGGTTGTATGTAGACCCCATTCTGGGGTGCGGCCATTACTCCTTTCGGCATACTAAACATGTAAGTTAAAAGGAATAATAAATAGGATAATTCAAACATCACACACGCCGCAGATACTCACACTCGTCAGCATCCCAGCCCGGCTCGATGTCCAGCTGCTTGTTGCGCTCCTTCAGCCACGTGAAGAGCGGCGCAAAGTACTCGAGAATGCCGCGACCACTCAACTTACGCTCCCCAGTGGCAATCTCCATGACATCGCGCCAATGACGTGTGGCGCCCAGCTTCATCATCTCACGCATCATATCGCCCGCCTCCTTGCTGTCGTAGAAATCGCAATTGTGCAAAGGGAACTTTGGATCTCCGGGCTTGTACTGGCCGCTGACCAAGCAGAAGGAGCGATAGAACTGAAAGCCCAAGATCTCAGACAGAAATTTCCTGCAACCGCAAGGCATTAAAAGGTTAGTTGAGTTCATTTAGGGACGCTGGTGAACGCTTACTTGGTGTTGGAGGTTTCGGGGTTCATGCCTCGATAGAACTTAAAGTCCGGATCAAAATCTTTCGATGAATGCAGAGCCGGAGGCTGTACGCCGGCGTATTTGTCCTGTAGGCGCCAGTAGGCGCAGTTGTACTCCTTCACCCCGATCCGTCCATCCATCACGTCCACCAGGAACTTGTCGTTGATGAAGTACTGCGGCACAGCCACCAGAGTGTGCACCCCCATGCGGAACAGCCGATTGAGGGACTGCTCCTCCGAGAGGCTGTCGTTCAGCAAAATGTGCAGTCGGTGCAGGTGCCGAGCGGTGCCCGAGGCAAGGACCACAGTCTCGGCAAGAGCACCTCCGAAGCCTGGGCACGGTTCGGTGTCCAGGCCAAAGGGCAGGTCCCGCTTGTAAATGTTGTACTGCAGCTCGGCCATCGTTCCATGGATCTGCATCATCTTCTTGTAGTCCAACTTGGGGCAGTAGCGCAGAGCCACGTTCGGTGGGAAGTAGTAGACTTGCGACTTGCAGTCCGGCCCTCCCTCGTCATCGTTCATACGCCGAGAGTAGCGGTCATAGAAGCCACTGAAGAGGGTTCAAAATATCGAAGAGATCCTAGACGTTTGCAGTTTGTACTCACTCGGACATGTGGTTGAGGCCCAGCGACTCAAAGAATTCGGCGGCCTTCTTGTTGATCTTCACAGGCGTGACGAGAACTTCCTCCAGCCGTCGATGGACGGACGGCAGCTGGTGCTGTCTGCTGGGGTGAGGAGTGCGGAAGAACTGGTGCGGATACCAGTCCTGGGACAGAATCTGATCCATAACCGGTGCCACAATAGCGCCATCGCTCTTCGTGTCCGCCTTGGGGTAGGTTACCTGCACCTCGTGCCGCAGGTAGGCGTGCAGCTCGCGGTAGAGCGGCATTATCTCCCACACAACTGCCTCCATCTCGGCCTGGAAGTTCTCCGTGTCGTAGTTGAGGTACCATGTCCGCGAAGGCGTTACATGCCCATTGTAGGTGGCCGCAATCCTGAGCAGCCGCACGTAGTCAATGAACGTGGACTTGGCAGTGTCCTTGTCGTTGATGGCTCGACGCCAGCTGAACCAGTTGAGAACCAGATCCTCGTAGTGCTTGGCCCGCATGTTCTTGTTCACGATGTGCGGATACATGGCCAGGGGGCGACGCGTGGTACAGTCCTCGGAGATGCAAACAAGCGGGCCACTCACAAAGTTCCTCATGGAACGCAACAGATCCTTGGCCTGCTCGTAATCCCGTGGCCGCAGTCCCAGCAGCTGCAGTTTGGCCAGCCGCTGGACGCGACGTCGCAGCAGCGGATCTTCCAACTGATTGACGGGCACCACGCTCAGATTTGCCGCCAGCTCGTACATCAGATGATATGTCTCATTTTCGACCTCCTGCTTGGTGGGAGCCTGTCCGCCCAGCGGCGATTTTCCCTTGGATGTAAGCTGGAGGAAAATCCTCTGCTTCATGTTCCAAATATTTTGCATCCGCTCGGTGGCTGTCGCCAAAATCTCCCGTGTGGACTGCTCATAGTTGGCCGAGTGATTGGAGGTGGCTTTATTGAAGCTACAGTTTGCCAAGGTCGGAATCAGGGCCACTACCATGACCAGGATCAGTCGAAGGTTCTTCGTGGAGAGCCCCATGTTGGCTTCCGCTCTGATAAGCTTATCACTCTTAGATGCTCAGTGCTTTGCTCACTCTGCTTTTTGCGCTGTTTCTTCCGAATCGAATGGAACTGCGACGAGCACTGAGCACTGAACAGTGAGTGCTGTGAACGGCTTGGATTCTGTTGAATCATACAGTGCCCTATCGATTGGGTTAACTGGAAACCAAATTCTGACTTTTAGTATGGATATTTGCCTAATACTTATATTGGATTTAGATGTATTTAAGGGAAGGTTGTACTACTTGTTAGCATTGTTTAGTTAGTTGAATGCTCACTGTAGTCGCTTATCAGTTTGACCAGGGTTGCGAGTCGAGTGCCGGTTATGAAAGAGAACGCTCTGAGCTTGATCTTTAGATCACTCCGAACAAATATTACGTAGACGAGCCATTGTGGCATTGCGTATACGCCGCATTCGCCTTAAGATACAGAAATCGAATTGAATTACTGACCAGACCTATTCCCCGAGCCCACTTTCCATAGAGACAGATGAACAGTGGCAGCTGCAGCAGTGGAAGGGGCAGCATTGCCTCCTACTGGCTTTGTTAGCCAGTGGCCCATATTCAAGCTTAATCATTTTGACATTTTCTTAGGGCTTGGCGGCGGCGGCGGCGGCAGGAGAAGGGGGGCCTGAATATTTGGCCCGCGGTGCAGCAGTGGCCGCAGCAGCAGCAGAATAGGGGGAAGTTCTGCCTGAGCATAGCATGTGGCATGGCATTTGTTTATGCCGGCAGGCCTCCAAGATATACAGAGAGAGAGAGAGAAGAGGGAGCGGAAAAGAAAAAGGACTCGTTTCGCTTTCGCTTGCTGACATTTTAGTTACAGTGAGCGAACGAGAGAGAGAGAGAGAGAGAGAGCGTGGGAGAAAATTTCCCTGGCTGTCCGTTTTGGGCATTGGGGGCATGGGGGGGAATTTTCATTGGCTCCCAGTGTTGCTGTTGTTACTGTTGCTGTTTCATCGCTCTGCATCGCGGTTGCTCTGCAGATTACGTCAAACGGCATGGAAAACCCGTTTTACAGCTCAGTCACACGACGAACCTTAGAGTAAAAGCACGCGTCCTTTAGAACGTACGGTATTCCTCAACTGCCACTCACACTCACACACACACACAAACACACACGCATACCCATTGAAAAGAAACTAAATGAAAGCCCAAGGAATTTTTGTATAAAAAGAAAGGACGGAGGAGGAGGAGGAGGAAAAAGAATGTTTAAAAGGAAGCCTCAAACTTGCACACACACAGAGCCACATGCACACGTGGATGTACATGCTGGCAAATACTGTTACACACGCACAAGTGCAGCGCAAAGAAAAATTCTTCAGCGCCCAAAAATAGAGTGAAATGTGCTGCATGATATTGCCGTTGTTGTTGCTGCTGCTGCTGTAGGACAGCGCAGGAAAGGAGGAGTGTGAAGTGAGGAGTGCGGAGAGGAGTGGAGGGGATACAACGGAAACTAACCTACATTTTCGCGCTCTTTCGCACGCTTTCGCACACACATACACACACGCGCTCATGCAGAGCCAAGGTATATTCAATAGGAGGTAACACAGTCCGAGGAGCGCAGGTGAACGGAGAGCTGGACTGCCGTACTGTGTATTTAATAGAACTTGTGCAGAGCCAACTGTGACGCTCGCTCTCTCTCGCAAAAGAAATCAACAGTAAATTGTAATAACACTTCTCAGGGCGAAGACTGTGTGCGAGCGAGCGAGCGAGAGTGTATGTGTGTCAAACAATGTGCGTGCCTAAAGTTTTTACTTTTGGTTTTGCTTTTGTTTTTGTGGTTGCCCCCGCTCTCAGCCCCGCCCGCTCCAACATTGTTTGCTAAATAAAAATGTAATTAATGTAAAATAAAATCAAATAAAACACAGCAACAACAACAATAGGCATAGTGCCAGTGCGAGTGCGAGTGTGAGTGTATTTGTGTGAAAGTGAAATGCAAAACGTGTGAGAAACGCATGAAACGAAACTCCTTTTGCGGGACTTTCGCTGTTTGTTTGTTTGTGTGGTGTGTGTCATGCAGCCGAATAAAACGCGTGTACAAAAATAGAAATACTGCACTCACGTTCAACGATTACATAAAGTGGCAACATCATCATTTATAACACATCGACAGCAACACAACACAAAACACCAAAACGGAAACAACAATTGAATCAAACTGAAAGTAAACAACAATTTAAGGAACATTTTTAAAGGTAAAATCGAACAAATGCTAAAGAGAAAGACGAAGTCACAGAGAAAGTGAGAGGGGATAAAGAAGGAATGCTTCTGGTTGAGTGTTTGTGCAACCCACAACAACCACAGCTCATGTGGTGGTGTGGCATTGTGTGCGGCATAAAATGGTGTGGCACGAGGATTGTGCCATAAATTAGCTCTTGATGTGCACTTAACTAGGCGGCCATACTTTTCGTTCGCTTTCGTGCGAGAGCAAACAAAGAGATGTAGTAGTAGTAGTAGCTGGCTGTAGCATGTGGCAGAAGCACGGTCAGTGTGGGGCACAACCAAATTTGTAGCACAACTTTGGGGGCCGACGTGGCAGAGAGAACTCGACTGTTTCCCCTTTTATGGGGCAACTTTAAAACCAACCGCTGGTCACGCCCAAAAAAACAGCAGCACGGAAACAACAACAGAACCCCCTAGTACTTGCCCCTTGGGGCAGGGCAGGCCCCCTTTCCGACCAGTCCCCGACCCCCTCGTAAAATTGTAAGGCAACAACACATTGTTTAATGCCTTTGTAGGCATTCTTCGCTCTTCTCTTCTCTTATTGTTGTAATAAAAATATTTTTGACGATTTGTGTGTGCTAAGTAAACAGGGATGCAGGTGAGGATTGTAGGTCGGAGATCTCCTATGGCATCTCGGAAGCCTAATGGCTTCTGGCCCAACGCACCCCTAGCCTCACCCTCACGACACCGCCCCCAGCAAATTTCCGCCAGCAAACATCAACTGCCTGCCATCACAGGAGAAAGGTGGTAGAGTGGTGTTAGAGTGTAGGAGCAGGGGGCAAACTTGATATTGAATATTTTATGGGCGCCTTCTTCTAACGTTTTTCCATTTTTGCCCGTCCGTCAGTGGCGCTCGCAGCGTGCTCAGACGTGTCAAGAAGTTTGTAAAACACAACAGGAAGAAGGCCTACAGCAACAGCAACAATGGCAGCAGGAGGCACATCAAGAAGAACAGCCGCCGACAGACACAAAGCACTGTGCACTGAGCAATGAGCAGCTTCCAAGCATGTCCTCATTTACGCAACCTCACCCCCCGCAACCACCAGAGCCCAGAAATTCGCACACTACGCCACGCAACCTCATTGCTTTCGGTTGTGCGCCCATTTATCAATTCTTGTATCTTACTTTGTGCGAGCATCGAGTAAGTAGTACACACCGTGCATACATACATATGAAGGGATGCCAGGCTGTGTGTGTGTGCTTGTGCGTGTGCTGCTTGACGCCCATAATGTTAATTAACTTTATCTTTTAAAGCTTTAAGTCTTAAAGCGTCCGCCTCGTCTCAGGCCCTCGTCTCAATCATCAGCTCGCAGTCTCAGCATCTCTCTGTCTCTCTCCGCCGTTTCCGTCCCACCTTCGTGGGTGTGCGTTTATCTTTTCCGTTACGCATAATTACGCATAATACATTTAATTTACTTTTACTCTTCCAGTTGCTTTGGTTTGATTTGAGATGGGATGGGATGGGGACATTACATAAGTACAAATCTATCCACCAGCACATTTCTCCAAATTCTCTAACGTCTACTTCTCTCCTTTTTTTTCGCAAACAGACGCATCACAAAATGTAAAGCAATAATCAGCACAAAAGCCAGCAAAAGCTTACAGTAGAAGTAGAAGAAGCACCACCACCGCTTGGCTCGCTCAGATTGCCGGAAGGGAGGAGAGCGCTGGGTAGGAGCAAAGGAGTGGATTGGATTTAGGCAGCAGCAGTGGCAGCAGCAGCAGTCGCAGCAGCGATGCCAAATGCCATTATTGGAAACTGTCGTAGTCATAAGATTTGCATACTATAGCAATAGTAGTAGCATCATGAAAAGCACAAGCGTGATAAGCACTACAACAACAGCCACAACAAAATCCAAAACTGAATCTGTAAGAGCAACAACAATCATAGGAGAAATAACAAAATGGTTAACAAAGGGAACGGTGACAATATTAACGGTAAACGAAGCGATCCGCATGCATGAAAAGTGAGAGTGAGATAGTGAGAAGATATACATACATATGTGTGTATGTATGCATGTTTGGTACTACATACATACATACAATACATCCGTTATCGAGTGAAAGAAGAGCTTTGAGAGGAAGAGAGACATGCAGCTGCGCTGAGGATATAGGATATATAAATAGCATATAGGACACAGAAGACAACAGCATCAGCAGCAGCAACAACAACCGCCAGAGCCACAGAGCAACCAAAACGACGACAATCAGTCAAGATGAGTGATGATCAAGCCGGGGCCAATGATGAAAAAGGTAAGTCTGAAATATGAAACTCCCAGCCATTGATAGTTTTCTATGCCTTCACTCCACTCCACCACCCAAGCCCAGTTGCTACCCACCCCCAAAATTCACAATCTACACATCCCCACCGGCCACATAAATGTTATGCTTGAGGTGGGCAGGGAAGGTGGGACGAGCCATCAAATCTGGATACTATACGAGGGCATGCATACGAAAAGAGGGCCAAAGGCGAAGGCAGGGCCAAACGGCTTCTACCTCCTCCACCTCCACCTCCTCTGACACTCTGACAGCGACACCTGCACGCCAGCTCAGCAAAACATGCGGCACAGTGGCCAAGTCATCAGAGTGTTGCCTGAGAGTGTCTTCTCCTGAGTCTATTGTTCACTCTCGCTCCGACGACACCCACTGTGCAGGAGCTAAAGATTGGAGGAGATTCAATAGAAGGAGAAGAAGGAATTTGCTCTTTGTGCGTGTTGCCTTTTCCTTTTTGGGGGCTCCTGCTCGGCCAGTGCTCATCAACATAATTAAATAGCATTGCTCATTGTGTGTGCCCTTGGTTTAGCACGGGTCTGGGTCCTGCTCCTATGTATGTCTGGGCCGATAAAATGTGGATCGAAGCAGCGTAATGGCGGCCAAGACTTGTGCCCTGGACCCGACCCTAAGGCCAGCGGCATTTAAATAAATGATAAACAAATCGAAAATGGGAGGCACTTCCCTCCCCAGCCGCCGGACAAACTTTCGACTGATGACTTGCCATAAGTTACGCAACCGTTTTCCACAGGCAAAAACACGCCGAGGCGAGGCGGCACAGGGACAGGGCTAGGGAGCACAGACAAATTGTCCTCTCGCGCTGGATTGGGTGGGTGGTGGTGGCAGGCGGAATGGCGATATGAGGACGGACCATTGTAATTGGAGGATATCCATGGGGGGGAGGGTTAACAATGCCAACTGCGGATTACGAATATGAACGGAAACGGAAACTAATTAAATATGTAGAGCAATGGCTGCATCTGCCTTTATCCTCCTCCTTTGGCCTATTCTTTTTATTCGTTTTTCGTTTCGGCCTGTTGTCAGTTTCAGTTTACCTTGTGCCGCATTCTTTTCCTCATTGTCCGCCTCGCATTGAATTCGCATGGGGACAGAAAGCGTGCCCCATATGATGCTACATCCATCCCCATGGAGAGAAACCCCAACAGCAGTCTGCCCATTTCGCATCTGCAATCCCAATCGCATTCCCACTTCCCGTCACCATTGAACTTGTGCAAAGGGCTGAGCAAGTGCACTGCAACGTGCCACCACAAGGGGGGTCTTGCGGTTACTAAGATGAAAGCGATTTTGGGAGACACCAAAAGTCTGGCCGCTTTCTATGCCTATGGGTAATTTCCTTTGTTTTTGGACGCTTGGGGACTAATGATTGGTAAATAATTGGCCCAGCAGTCTGTGGTCTCCTCTGCTCAACACCTATCTGCACTCATAGATCTGTAAATAATTTAATCCTAATTTCAATCTCAGTACCATTTCCTTTTCCAAATGTCTGCGCAGTTGCAACTGCAATTGCAATTCATTTCCCACCACTACCTAAGCCCTTTTGCGGTTTCTTAGATGTAACTGGATGTATGGAAAACCAAAACACTGACCGCTCTCCATGCCTGTGCGTAATTTCCACTGTTTCTTGGCCCAGCTACTCAGGTCTCATCTACTCATCGCCTATTCAATCCTTATTCCAATCTCAGTACCATTTCCCGTCGCAAAGGACCTTTGTCCTACCAATTTTTGGAAAACCAAAAGGCTGCTTAAGGTTTTCTATTCTTTGGGGCTGTAGATTTCGGCTTGAAGTTTACCTTGCGAAGGCATAGAAAGTGCATCCCCATGGATTAACATTGCCCCGTAGTCTGCAGTCTCATCCATCTCCAATCCCAATCGTATTCCCACTTCCTGTCACCATTGAACTTGTGCAAAGGTCTGCGCAGCTGCAACGGCAACGGCCACGGCAACCACAACGTGCCACCACTCCCGACAACGTCGCGACGCCCCCTTTTGCGACTGGTTAGATGCAACTGGTTTTTTTGGGGAAACCAAGAGACTGGCTGCTTTCTGTGTCTGTGTGTAATTTCCTTTTTGTTTTTGGCCGCCTTGAGAATGACTTTGCTTCCGCATGAAGATGCGCGGCAAAGCGGTCCGACCTGGTGGGACCATTATGCAATACGGGGAAGATGCGTCTTTGTTGCATTTAATGTTAATGTGCGACCGCCAACCGGTTGCCCAGAGACCCGTCGTCATCATCATCATTATGAGCATCGTGGCCCTCGGCTCGGTTGGTGGTTTGCCCGAAGATGTAATCCCCATCGAATGTTGCACGCCAGCTTTCCTGTTAATGAAATGCATTTTCGAATGCCACAGAAAGAGACACAGACTCCGATCCGAATCCCAGTCGAACATATCCCATCAGCAACATCATTATGATGATTATCATTACCTTGATTTGATTGGCAACAGCTGGTTGCGTTGGCGTCGCTCTGGTGGCACTACTACTGGTCCCGTCCCTTATGTAAGCAGCCATCCAAACATTGAGGTACCATTCCATGCCACGCTTTTGTTTACAAATTTGACTGAATTTTAATGTCTTTTAATTGATTTGGCAATATGAATGGGAATGGGAAGATGAAAGATGGAAGATGAGGCATGTTAATCAACTGTCGACGGGTGTTCGTAATCAAAATTGCCATATGGCCCCGTTTCCGATGAAAATTGCTGCTCCCCCCGCCCGCACTCCACTCCCCACCGCTCGATGCTAATGAAAACTGTAGCTAATCAGCGGCAAAAGCAAAACAATGCCCAGGGAAGGGATAGCGAAAGAGACGCAGGGCGTCCAATGCGGCCACTGGCCATGACCTCGCCTCTCCGCTGATGTAAGAGCGAGATGATGAGCTTACGGTACTTTTTTCTTGCTGTTTCGCCAGTGTTGCAGCGCCCCCGAGCATGACAAGATATTTTTCTGATGCTGGCGCTGGAGATCCGCTGCAGGCGAAGCTTAACCCAATAACGGGCGAATGGCGGTGGAGGGAGGGAGTCTGAGGGGCTCTCAACGCTCTATAGAAGAAGTGGCAGACAATGACCTAACCCAATAAACCATAAATAGAACAAAACCTGTTATTGTGTGTGAGTTTGTTGTGCGAGAGGAAGAGGGAAGGGAGAAATGCTTTCGCTCCAGCGAGTAAAGCCCCTGAGTAAACAATGTTATCGGGTTAATTTCCGGCACGGTACGGTACGGCATGGCAATGGACATCAATGGGTTAATGACAAACGACGACCAGCAGCAACCTCCAGGCGGGCAGG
The DNA here is from genome assembly GCF_900245975.1 of Drosophila guanche. Classification (NCBI taxonomy): domain Eukaryota; kingdom Metazoa; phylum Arthropoda; class Insecta; order Diptera; family Drosophilidae; genus Drosophila; species Drosophila guanche. Next base: position 10,235,615 of record NW_022995743.1, on the reverse strand, counting down.
CAGGCAGGCAGACCCTTGGCTTGGCCAATCCGTTATGCAAGTGCCAGACACATCCAACAATAAGGAATTGCCAATAGGAAGTTCGTATCGTATCTGCATAAGCATGCATAAACCATACATATACATAAACATGAACGAACGCTGCATAACTAACGGTTAACAACCACACTGGCCCACCGGCCCTGGGCCAAGAGCTGGATTACACCGAAACTAAAACTGGATCTGGAATTTCGATGATTATTAACGATTTTCGGCAGCCAGCCCACTAATAGGCGGCGGCTTAGGGCCATTCGGATTTTCTCCCAGTTCCAACGAAAGTGGAGCAGCACAACCAGAGGAGAGGCAAAGCACGGCGCGAGAGCAGCATTCGATAGAGAGTGAGATATGAAGAGTGAGAGTGAGAGTGAGAGTGGGAGAGTTTTTGCAAAAGGGCAATGCTAATGATGGCTACGATGATGAGGCTGCTGTGAGAGGTCAACACTCTTGCCGATCGACCAGCGAGGGAGAGAGAGTGGGGAGAGTGGAGAGAAAGAAAAGGTAAAACGAAACAATGTGGCCTTCAATGGGTCGTGCTTGTTGGTGGTAGCTTTGCCCCAGCCTCAGCCTCAGCCCCAACTCCAACTGCAGCCGCCTTCCCCCTGCCTATGCCACAAGTTCAGTTCAGCTCAATTCAGCTCGTCGTCGGAGAGATTATCGCCTGCACTTGCCACAGCGACCGTCGCGCAGCACCACTTACATAACCTCAACTCCAGAGCTCGAGAGCTCTGCTCGTAGCGCGCGGCGCGTATAAAACAGCGCGCAGAGACGATTGCCGAATCATTTCCAGTCACATAGTTCGTAGCCCAGCAGCCGGCGAGCTACAATCCGAATCCTTGGCAACTTTCGACATCAGGAGAAATGGCAGCTTATTTTATTGTGAGTTGGCGGTGGACTCCACTCACCTGATCTGCGAGCGAGTGCGCTTCCGATTCTAATAGTGTCATCTTTCCCTTCAATGCCCCCATATAGCTGAGCGCGCTCTTGCTCGCCAGTCCGGCGGTGTGGGGCAAGCCCTCATTTGGACGGGAGCACGTCCACATTCGCATCCACCTTCCCGAGAGCGGTGGAGATCATGGTGATCATCACGGAGGCGGAGGTGGCGGCGGAGGCTATGAGATTCACTCACATGACGGTGGCCATGGAGGCGGTGGCGGCGGAGGAGGCTATGAGATACACTCCCATGACGGTGGCCATGGAGGTGGTGGCGGCGGAGGTGGCTATGAAATTCACTCCCATGACGGTGGCCATGGAGGCGGTGGTGGTGGAGGCGGAGGACACGTCAGTACCTATGCCATAATCACCGAGAACCACGGTGGATCAGGTGGCTACAGCTCTGGTGGACATGGCTCCGGAGGCTACAGTGCTGGTGGCTACAGCGCCGGCGGACATGGCTCTGGCGGACATGGTTCTAGCGGACACGATGATGCTCAGATTGCGGCTATTGCAGCTGCAGCTGGCTCTTCCTCCCACGGATCTTCGGGTGGCGGCGGATACAGCTCTGGTGGACACACTTCCGGAGGCTACAGCTCCGGTGGCTACAGCTCTGGCGGACACGACTCTGGCCATGCCATCGCCAACATTGCGGCGATTGCAGCTAGCGCTGACTCCTCCTCTCACGGTTCTTCGGGTTCTGGCGGCTACAGCAGCGGAGGCTACGGCTCGGGAGGCTATAGCTCAGGCGGAGGAGGAGGAGGAGGCTACAGCTCTGGCGGACACGATGATGCCCAGATTGCGGTGATTGCATCCAGCGCGGGCTCTGGCTCGGGCGGATACAGCAGCGGAGGCTACAGCTCCGGTGGCTATAGCTCAGGAGGTGGAGGTGGAGGAGGCTACAGCTCTGGAGGACACGGCTACAGCTCTGGCGGAGGAAGCAGCTACGATAGCCAGGTGGTGACTGCTGCTGTCGCATCCAGCGGAGGATACAGCGGTGGCTCCCATGGCGGCGCATCCTCCGGCGGCGGAGACGGTTACAATTACTCGCCCCCAGCTGGTGGCTGGTCGGGATCTGGCTCCAACTGGTCGTAGGCTCTGCTGCCCCGCATTGGCCATCCGGTCATCTAGTCTATTGCTCATTCCCACAAGTTCACCCAATTCCATTGGACTTTTAACTTATATACTCTCGTCAGGCTCGTTCGCTCATCCACATTCCACATGTCCACATCGAAAGGAGGCAAACTGCTCGCTCCCCCGGCTCCTTCTGCCGGTCCACAACGTTGCCGATGTACAAAATAAATCATGTTAGTGTAATAATTTAAACCTTTCCCGTGTGTGTTGGATCTGTTTGTGTGTCTGTGGGTTGTTGGGCTTCAACTTGAGGGGGAGTCTCTGTCTGGCATCACCCACATGGGCATCTTTATTAGGTCCAACTGGCCTTTTTGGGTTCGGCCATCTTGGCCAGCTCCTCCTTCCGTCGTTTCTCTTCCCTGTCCTGTGCGGGATGGATGACGTAGCGGTTAATGTAGTCGTAGATGGTGAAGTAGAAGGCACTGGATATTCCAGACTTAAGCAGCGTGGGGCTGACGCCCTTATAGAATCCGGAGACGCCCTCATCTTTTAGGGTGTTCATGAAGCATTGCTTTGCCGTCGGACAAACGGGATTCCGACCAAACGTCTGTCGATCCTGTTGAAATCCATGTAGCTGCATACGCTTCTTGATGAGATCGGCGGGGTACACCAGAAACTTGGCCGCCACACCGGCTAGGGCTCCATTGACAAAGAGACAGAAGCCGGGAATGTTGTGGTCGGGATTCGACTTCTTCACGATAAAGAGGACAAGGGCGTTGAGGTATTTGTAAATGAGGAAATTGGCTCCCACCAGCGGGAAAATCTGCGCCAGGGTAAAGAACATGCCACGGGTCAAGCCTCGCAGGCCTTCCGTTGAGGCAATAAAGCGCACACCTCTCAGGGAACTCATGCGACTCCTCTTGCTGCTGGGATCGGCGGCCACCACTTGAGTGCGGATCACGTCGAAGGGTTGGGACACCATCGTGCCCAGACAGCCGGCCAATCCACCACACAGAAAGTACAAGAGGAGCGGTCGGTCGTCGAAGAAGGTCATCTTGTGGGCCATGACTCGGAACCGCTCATAGGACCAGAATTGCACCACTGCATAGCTAATGCTCAGCACCTGGCCGGAGTTGTGACCACGCCAGATTCCCCGCAGTCCCTCCTCTTTGTAGATGTTGCCAAATGCGTGCAGCAGACCCCGGTACTTGGACATGTGTTCGTGCTTGCCCACCGGCTCCACTTGCATCTGGAAGCGAATCTTTATCACATCGAACGGCTGCACCAAGCTCCGCGTCAAGCCGCCGGCGACACCTCCGCCTAATGCCTGCAGCACTTGGACGGCCGCCGAATTGTCGTTCATATTATTTATCGCTGATTGCTGGAATAGAACGGAGACAGATTAGCTAAACTGGGGTGGGATGGGGTGTGGAAATTATATTCACCAAACCAAACCATACTAAACCAATCAACCATTGATCATCTTTGTGTTTCCTCTCCTTTCAGCTGTTGCCAAACACCAGGTCGTCGCCTACACGCAGAGGTCGCAGGTCAAGCACGAGAACCGGCACATCCAGCTGGTGCGTGAGTACGGCTTCCACCCACGCACCAAAGCCTCCGTGGAGGATGGGGACGTGCTGCCGCGAAAGTTTGAGCCCTTTCCGGAGGATATGTACGGCAAGCCGCTTGAGGAGATTGACACCTTCATATACGAGGAGGTAAGTGGCTCAGTATCCATTATCTGCAGACCCAAAATGTGCCGGGGCCAAGCCAGGCCAAGCAAAGCCTTTGCTGCCACCCCATTTGGCCTCCATTGCCATTAATTAAAAAGTCACACACAGACGCGACCCAGTCCCAAGCCAGGGGCCACAATCGAGGGGCAGGACAGAGGCACGGGCACAGGCATGGGCATGGGCAGGGCATTGCAACTGCAAGTGGCACAACGGAAATGGAACGCGACGCGACTTTGGCTTTTGTTTTTGTTTTTGCTGTTGATTTTGTTGCATTTGCATTTGCATTGTGTGTGCACAAGTGGAAATGCACTTTTAACTGGCACGCGGACAGAGGCGGGGGTTAATGGAAACGCCTAGAACGGCCCTCGTGGCCCTCTCGAAAGCCAAAAAGGAAATCAGCGTAAATGCCGTCGCGCGGGCTCGTTAAATTTCAAAATTGAGAATAAATTTTTGGAGCTACGGAAAACAATGAACCAAACACACACACACACCACTCACATGAACTTTCCTGGCGGGAATATGGGTCATGCCATGCACGGGGTGGACTCGGTATGGACTCTGGGGGCAGTGGAGAGGCAAAGTTGACAACCGTATTTACGTGACTCAAACAAAACTGGCCAACACAGCCGCAGCAGCCCGCAAAAGGACAAATTATAGACGAACATGCAAGTGTACTCAAGACTTGGCGGCGTTTCATGCCACGTGTCGTGGCGAAATAATTTAAAATAACGGCACATACATAGACCGGCTCTGGAAAAATAAACATGCAAGTGACCAGGATGGGAGATGAGCCAGCCTGTGACCAAGTACCCACCTGATATCGAGTGATGCTCCTTATCGATTGGGCCAAGCACTCGCAAGTCAAATAATAGGCAAACAGTCTGTGGTAATCTATAATTAAATCTTATTGTTTGCTAAAGCTTAGTCAACCAAAAGTTAATAACGAACAATGCTTGATCCAGTCACTGGAAGACCAAGTCGTGACTGTAAAATCACGACACTGCTCATCTCTGTTTAGAACATGTGCCGCAATGTTGCCGGACATTTACACGCGTCCATTGGCAACGCCAATGCAATGTTTACTCATGCACGTGTGAGTGTGTGTTTGTGGGACAAAAACCTATACAGATGACGGGCGGAGGAGAATCAAAGTGCTTAATTGCATTTAATGGGACACTCTTTATGCAAGTGGCAAGTGCCGGCCAGGCAAAGCAAACAACTGAACTGCCTTGCCTCACTTCGCAAACGATGGCGACGACAGTTGTCTGCTCCAGTGATAAGACACAGCCACAGACACAGGCACAGACACCGCATGTTTGCCCGAACAAGACCCTACACAACTTTTCATTCCGTGCACTTAAAAGTACACATGCTTATCCTCCACAGCTCCACTCGCCACCCTTGGAATGGTTGGGCAGGGCTGGGTGGATGTGGTGTGGTGTGGAGGGCACGCCGACGACGACAGCGGCAGCATAGCGTAACCAAAGGCACATGCAAATTTACAGAAAAGGCACACAAAATGGTAAATGGCAAACTGCCACCCAATCGTAATTTTTGCTTGTTACATTAAATTTCTGCTTACTCGGCTGAGCGGCGTTTATGTGTGTATTACAGTGACAAACGACCTTCAGAATAGTGGGGGAGTGGCGGGCAGACAGACAGAAACATCATCCTTAGCATGGCTGTTCTGATTGGCACATCTGCATATATAATTGAAGAAATGAAGACGCTAATGAACATCGCTCGGCTCGCTCTGGTTTCCCCTCCAGCAAACAAATCGATATTTCCGAATGGTGCCCAAGGAGCAGAACGGAACGGAGCGCAGCCCGGCCAATCTGACGAGCGCACGACACGCGCTCCCAAGGAGCAAGGCAGGGACGGGCAAGCAACAGCAGCCCATGGTCTGAATAATTGTATTAGCCGATTTAGTGGAAATTTACTGCCTTGGCCGTGGGCACGATAATCAATGTTTAATGTGGTCAGTCGGTTCGGGCGTCGACTGGGTCGGATTGGTTTTGGTACTTGGCGGCGTCGACCGCCAAACGCTACTCACTCTCACTAATCTTCTTGGTTCAAGCGACCACACTCTCCAGTTGTCTGCCGGCACCGCGTCATTAACTTCCAAACTTGAGCGAAAACTACTTGCTATTCCAAGACGAACTAGATTCCACAATAATCAAACTGTCGAAAACAAAGCATTACATTTTAGTCAAAACGTGCTCTGTGCACTAACGCATACACATGAGATAAAAATGTGGTTAAGTTGAGGCAGCACGCTTTCTTTTTTCTTCCATTCTTTTTATTAAGAACACATGATTAGATTCGGTTGGAACTTTTGTGAAAATCCAGTAATTTTTATTAAAAACAATTTAAACGTGAAATTTGAAGTGTATTAAATGCACATTTTCTTGTTTTGCGTGTAAAACAGTTTTTCAAAATTACTTTCGGGCCTCAATGTGGTGCCCCGACGGCATGTTTCAGTAGTAGTGTGCTTGTAGTCAAAAGTTCCTGAAACGAGCAGAAAACGGCAAATTAGTATTTTGCGTGTCGCTGGGGCTCCTCTGGACAAGCGGGCACTTACCATTTAGTGGTCGACGACGGTGCTGTGCTGCGTCTACTTGGAACGTGCACGCATCTTTCTGCGCTTACGCTTCAACCTACGCATACGCTTCTTACGCCACTGAAATCGAGACAAAAGCACAATTAAATGGCAATCTAAATCAGCATCCAGTTTCACTTCTAAGTTTTTTGCACTTGCAATGAGTCTTTTAGTTTTAATTCACTTGGTGTTCAGATTTTTACCTTAGCTCTCATTTTCCTTCTGGTCGGTTTGACTGGTTGAGAACGAAAGAACGATGGTGGAGCGGAAGTCTGGCTCGAAGGCCTAGTGACTGCTCTGACAGCGCAAATATCGAGTAGTTTTCTGACAGCCGGCTAAATATCGAGTCCAAGGTTGATTTCCATGCATATCGATATTGTTGTGCGATAACCGCCAAGAAAGGTTAATGATTTGTGGGCGCAAACTTGAAATTAGGAAACAGTCCTATATAATATTATATTCTGCTACTGCTACAATTTTATAGAATGTCCTCGAGGGATATTTGAAAAACATGCTTTTGCGTATACTCTAAAAATGAAATTTAATATACCGATGAAGTTAATCAAATATACCTATATACATACCGTACATTTTTAATAAACTCAATTTCGTAGTCAAAATATTCTGAAAAGTATAAAATATACCTTAAATGGTCACACTGGCTTTGACAGCACAAATATCGAGTAGTTCTCTGTCTGGCGGCTAGATATCGAGTGTATGGTTGATTTCCATGCATATCGATATTGTTGTGCTATAGCGCTATACTATTTGGTTAGTGGCTATAGCCGCCAACAAAAGTTAATTGTCAGTGGGCGCAAACTTGAAATTAGGGAACAGTCGTATATAATATTTTACATTCTGCTATAGCCACAATATTATAGGTCTGGCTCGAAGGCCCAGCGTTCATTCATATTCATTCTCGGTATCGAATACCTGCCAAAGTTGGCTGAGAAAACTTAAGAATAGTTTGACTAGTTTTTGCATTGTTCCAGTGAATGGCCCAAATTTCCTTAATAAGAGCATATCCATCCCTCCAAGGGTACTAAATTAAAAATATATTGATCTTGAGATTGTGAATAATTTAGCAGCCCTGAAATGATTGTAAGCGGCCGTCTCTAACAGCACGAATATCGAGTAGTTTTTTGACAGACCACTAAATATCAAGTGCAATTGTTTATTAATCGATATCTCTTGCGATGAGTGGAATTATAATCGTTTTACAGCCCTGTTTCCAACGGTTCTTCAACGCCTGACGCCGGCTGTGTTTTCGCAAAAATACGCTAACAAATAAACACAATTTCAGACATTCTGTGTGGTTTCGAAACGCTTCCGCAAGAACTACATCCATCGTTTCACAGGCACCAAGAGCCTATTCCTCTTCTATCCATGGAGTCCAGCGCGGCGCGTGTGCGTCTATATCGCAACGAACCAATTCTTCGACTACTGCGTCATGGCCACCATTCTGTTCAATTGCATTTTCCTAGCCATGACCGAGACGGTGGAGGAGGCTGAGTAAGTACTGCAAATTCAAGTGTCCGCGCACTCTGTTTAACCTCAAAATATGCCAATCCACAGGTACATATTTCTGGCCATTTACTCCATCGAAATGGTAATCAAAATCATTGCCAAAGGCTTTCTGCTCAACAAGTACACCTATCTGCGCAACCCATGGAATTGGCTGGACTTTGTGGTCATAACTAGTGGCTATGCCACCATTGGTATGGAGGTTGGCAACCTGGCGGGGCTGCGTACGTTTCGCGTGCTGCGCGCCCTCAAGACGGTTTCCATAATGCCTGGACTGAAGACAATTATCAATGCGTTGCTTCACTCCTTCCGTCAACTGGCAGAGGTCATGACACTAACCATCTTCTGCCTGATGGTGTTTGCCCTCTTCGCACTGCAGGTCTATATGGGCGAGCTGCGCAACAAGTGTGTGCGTCAGCTGCCCTCCGAGTGGACCAACGTCTCCCATCTCGACTGGCATATGTATGTTGGACTGTTATTTCATGATTAAAGTTGAATGCCAATTGAGGCTTTGTCCTTTTTCAGGTGGGTCAACGACACGGACAACTGGCTGTATGACGATGAGGAGATGCCCATGCTTTGTGGCAACCTGACTGGCGCCCGTCACTGCCCCCTCGGCTATGTGTGCATCTGCGTCGGCGAGAATCCCAATCATGGCTACACCAACTTCGACAATTTCATGTGGTCCATGCTAACGACCTTTCAGCTAATTACATTGGACTACTGGGAGAACGTCTACAATATGGTAGGTGTAGTTCTTGCTCCCATTATCGTGCTGAGCTAATCCATGTCCCTTCCGCAGGTGCTGGCCACTTGTGGTCCAATGAGTGTCACATTTTTTACGGTGGTTGTGTTTTTTGGCTCATTCTACTTGATTAACCTGATGCTAGCCGTAGTCGCGTTGAGTTACGAGGAGGAGGCGGAGATAACAAACGAGGTGAGTGCCCACGCAGCTCTTTCCCGCAGCCTGATCCTCTGACCAAACCGATTTGGCATCTTGCAGGAGCGGAAAAAGGACTTGTTGGACCATCGCGATGATTCCACGTTCAGCTTTGATCCGTCCGTGTTGAATGTGAAGAAATTGAACAAGAACAACAAGAAGAAGATCGACTCGCGGAAGGGCGTCCTCCTGGCCTCGTACAGCAAGAAGAAGACGCGCCGAAAAAAGACCAAAGGTGGGAAAGAGACTAATGGCAATGGCATTGAGAATGGCAACGGCAGCAATGGCCATGAAAATGATGCCAATAAATCCCATTCAGCCACGCCCAGCCCGGGACCAAGTCCACGTCACAGTGCCACAGAGCGTCCATCCGCCCTCACGCTGCAGGCGCAGAAGAAATACCAGCAGATGGAGCAGCAGCAGCAGCATAAGCAAGCCCAAGCTCCCGCGGCTGCTACTTCCAAGAACCGCATTAGCTTCCACGAGGAGCCGCAGAAGAACCCCAATATGCTGTATCCCTCGGACTATAAGGGACAGCTAATCGCCAGCAGTCGTCAGGCAAGCTCCACCTCAAGCGGCGTTAATCGCGAATCCTCGCAGGATGACTCCGGCGTGGTCGACGATCACGAGGAGCAGGATCCGACCCACGAGCTGGGCCACGTGTCCACCGTGGAGCTGGCGCTATCCCCGCGCGAAGTGCGTCTCATCAAGTGCAATGGGAACATAGCCCGCATCAAGAATCACAACGTTTATGCCCTGCATCAGGAGTTCTCCTCGGAGGTGGTGGTTATCGGTAAGCAGTCTCCTACTACTTATTGTTGGAATAGGAATCTTAATTGATTTTATTTTGCTTTAGATGATCTTCCCGACCGCAACTGCGATCGCTGTGTCCACTGCTGCGCCGACTACGAGAGCTGGCTGCAGGTCCAGAACTGTCTCTATAAGGTGGTGAGGGATCCGCTCTTCGAACTGGCCATCACGTTGTGCATTGTGCTGAACACTGCCTTCCTGGCCATGGAGCATCACGGCATGAGCGAGAGCTTTCGCAATGCCCTGGATGTGGGCAATAAGGTAAGTGGACCACGTATCGCGGAAAATTATGCTAAATTTGCCTATTTTGCATAGGTTTTCACTTCCATATTCACATTTGAGTGCATTGTGAAGCTGATGGCCTTGTCCAAGGACTTTTTCCTGTGCGGCTGGAATATATTCGACCTGCTCATAGTCACGGCCAGTCTGCTGGACATCATCTTCGAGCTGGTCGATGGCCTCAGTGTCTTGAGGGGACTGCGACTGGTACTGTGACGTTTAAATCGAAATGCATAAATGAAATGTCTAACCTTTGCTCCGTTTGCAGCTGCGTGTGCTGAAACTGGCCCAGTCGTGGACCACAATGAAGGTGCTGCTGAGCATTATCATATCGACAATCGGGGCGCTGGGTAACCTCACGCTGATCTTGGTCATAGTCATCTACATATTTGCCGTCATTGGCATGCAATTGTTCTCCAAAGACTACACACCCGAAAAGTTTGACCCAGACCCAGTGCCAAGGCAAGACTCAAACTTTTTTTTTTCTCTTTTATATGCTCATTTATAATCTTTGATCTCCTCATTTGCAGATGGAATTTCAATGACTTCTTTCACTCATTCATGATGATCTTTCGAATATTGTGCGGGGAATGGATCGAACCGCTCTGGGATTGTATGCGAGCCGAAGAGGAGGTTTGTAGACGGTTGGACGCAAATTGTACATTTACTGACTATATTTTGCAGCAAGGTGCCTCTACATGCTTTGCCATATTTCTGCCAACACTGGTCATGGGAAATTTCATGGTGCTCAACTTGTTCTTGGCCTTGTTGCTCAACAGCTTCAATTCCGAGGAGCTCAAGTCGAAGAAAGAGGCAAGTCGCAGGCTCCGTGCCCCTACCTTTTCGATATTTTTAAACGTTTGTGAATGTAAATGTCGTATGTCTTGGTGTGTGCCAGCAAAAGTTACTTAAACAATCTAACAACTAAACGTGAATAGCTCCGGAATGGACTGGAGAGGGAATATTCCTTTCCTTGTCATAAAATCAATCCACTAAAAGAAAAGTTATACTTATATGTGTTTATTCAGACGATCGCTGGTTAGATGTTAAATGTTTTATTGCACTTTGATGTGATTTCCGGTATTTCTATTTGTGTGTGCGTCTGATCCTTAATCTCTGTGTGTGTGTGTGTTCATTCTTAGCCCTCATAGTATTATCGCCCGATGGCACCACACAATTGAAACAATTATATCATACACCATACGATCTGGCACTCTTCTGTTCTGGACCAGCAAATTCTATTTACGTTTCACTCTTATGGCTCAAATTCCCATTAAAAAACCATCACACTCTGCATTACGTTACTAAATGTGCTAAATGTTTGTACTCTACTAAAACTAAACTTAAATTTAATTTTGATCCTATAATCAAGACCCAGCACAAGGTCTGTCAAGGACTGGCCTTTTGTTGGGGCTCTACGGTTCGGCTCTGTTCGAATTTTCTGACTATGGGGTACTCGTACTCCTCGTACTTGTACTCGTATCTGCCTATGTATGTCTATTGTCTCTAAGTATCTCTGATATGCACTGACTACCTCTAAACGAATTAACCAAATCTTCTGTTGTCAACTTTGCACCATGCGTTTAATCTTAATCTTAACCACTTGCCACACAAAACACACACACCTACTCCACACATCCACACATAAACCAAACCTGAAAACCAATTCCAACAAACCGAAACAATTTAAATACACTAAAAAACCCGATAAACAGATATTCAAGAAGAAGGTAATTTTTCTAACTAAATCATTTTAAACTCGCTTTAAACTTGCTTGCTTCGTTTATGTTAGCCAAACTGTAATCTAAATCCCAAACAAAATAAATCTGTATATACTTCTAGAGTAGCCCAAAGCTGATCAGGCAATATATACATAGCTATATATACATATATGTGATAATCTTTTGTGTTGCCTGCCCTTAAACCTTACTTTTGTATGCATTGGAACCCCGAATTCTGATTGTAACTCATATCGTTGTATCGATGTCAATGTCTAATCAAAAAATAACCAAAATCTTGTAGCGATCTCTTTTGTTGCTCCGCCCTGTGTTAGATATCTTGGCTAATGATCTATTTGTGTTCTTTCCCTCGATTTAGGAAGTGGGCGAGGAGTCTAAGCTGGCGAGGAGTATTGAGCGGGTTCGCGATCTGATACGGAAGAAGAGGCAGGAGCGTAAGGATCGTAAGGAGCGGAAGTTTGCCGAAAAATTCCAGCAGATTGTGCTCGAGGCCCAGGCTCAGGCTCACGCTCAAAGTCAGGGGCAGGCACAGCTCCAGGGTGTGGAGATGGATAAGTCCAATCTGTTGGCCGAGACCAAGTTCCATAGATTGAGCTACCAGGTGGGTGTCCAGTATTTAACTCTCCTTGCAGCCACACCAATTTGCCGCTTTTCTCTTTCAGGAGTCTATGAATCGGCCGGTCTCGGGCTCGGATTTTGGCTTCCAGATACCCCTGAGGGACGGTCTACACACAATTGTCGATGGGCTCGAGTACGACGAGGCCTCGGATGTGCCCGAGCAGATCCAGCTGCAGGATCAGCCACTGCCACCAATTACAGACTCACTGCCGCCCACCTACGAGACGGCCATCATGTCTACACACAGCAACAACCTGACTCCGTTCGCCCTGGCGGAGCGACGGCTGCAACACCAGGTCTCCTCGGGGGTGAGCACTCAACAGAACGACTCCAGGGACGAGGCCACCTACACGGAGTCGATCGAGCTGCGCCTTCTTGGCCAGTACAACTCCACGGACACAGATCCCTATGCCAACGATCAGCGGAGCGGCTCCTTTAACCGCGGCGACTCTTTTCAGGACAACTCCTCGCGGCGCTACGGCAGCGAGGAGCACGACGAGGCCTACCTCAAGTACCAGAAGTCGCTGCTGACCCGCTCACCCAGCTACAGGAAGTCCCTGGATCGGCTATCCCAGTCCAGCGGCCACTCTCAGCGCTCGCTGCTAAAGTCGGAGGAGGCCGAGATGCGAAGGCACTCGAGTGGCCACTCCCTGAACTCCATATCGATTGAGCAGGACGAGCTGCTCTCGCAGCAGGGGGGGAATCTGCGCGAGGAGCTGCTCAATTGCGAACAGAAGGAGCTCTTTCAATTCCTACAGGAGGACGACGAGATGCCAAAGTCCAATCTTAGCTACATCTCGTCGAACCCAATGCGCTCGTGCCGATCGTCCAGTCAGGGACAGCAAGAGAGCGAGGCACTGGCTGAGCACTCGGAGTTCGATAACATCATCCAGAGCTTCGAGAAGGAGCTGGAGGAGATCAAGCGCTCGACCACCTCGCTGGAGCGTAAGCTCTCCACCCTATCGGAGCCCTCGCCGGCAGCCGACGAGGCCACCAAAGCGATCATGGAGCACATTGCCATCATTACGGGCGCCTCAGAGCGCACGGCCGCCGATGAGGTAGTGCACCCACTCAATCCCTATGACAGCTACGACCTGTCCAGCGTGCCGAGACGCTCCCAGTCCGTCAGCTCCGCCGCCCAGCGCCAGTCCGTGAAGATAAAGCGTCGCAGCCTGGAGAAGCAGCGCAAGATCGACGAGGACTTTAGCATATCGAATGAAATACGCAAAATCTGTGATCAAATCCATGCGCCCTTCGTGGCCATGGAGGCCATGGCAGTGGCAGCCACCAGTCAAGGTCCGGGCGCCAGCCAGTCGCCCTTTACGCGCCGCAAGATCGACCCGTTTACGGTACAGTTCGATCGCTTCAAGCGGCTTTCACTGATCGAGCGGCTGGAGGAGCTGCCGGAGGAGGAAAAGCCAATCTCCACGCTACGCATCGAGTCGGAAAAGATGCCACGCAAGTTTCACAACAGCGACAGTCTGCGCCTCGACAGTCTATCGCTTAAGAGCACCAACTCGTACGAGAATCTGCTCATCCAGAAGCAAAAGCTCGTGCTTCCATTGTCCACTGGTGTACCCGCCACGCCACCCACCTCCTTGAAGTCGAGCATTGAGCCACCGACACTGGCGCAAATTTCATCGCTAAAAGCAACGCCCACGCCCCCGCTGGCCGCCCTCACCGAGCACCAACAGCACTTTCATGCCACGAGCATCCAAGCGTCTCCCTCTCATGGGCACGGCCAAGGGCACACCCATGGGTCTGGCCACAGTCACAGTCACGGACATGGCCATGGCCATGGCCACTCACAAGCACACCCAACGGCTGGGCAGAGGCGACGCCCCATAGAGCATCCACAATCGACTTTAGACAAAGCCGCTTCCTTCCAGTCCGCGCGCACCGAGTCGCACAGCTCGGGCGCCGCCGACTCCAGCTCGGCCCTGGCCCTGGCTCTCGCCCACACCCACAAGACTGAGCAATCCGATCAGCCGGAGAAGGCGGCACAGAAGCCGTCGGCATTCACACGACTGACCGAAAAACCATGGCATTGTTTGGTTTCCTACGTAGACGACCTCACTGTCGGTGGGAGACGTAACTCGCAGGGCGCTTACAATGATCCCATGACTTTTCCGAGCTACGGGCAGGCGAAGCCGCCGAAGGTGCCAGATGACTGCTTTCCCCAGAAGTGCTACGATCAGTGAGTACTTGAGATGCACCACAATTACATATTCTCATGCTTTTTCCGTGTTTTCCCCTTTCGAACTGGCAGCTTCTACTTCCGCTGCCCTTGGTTTATGTCCTGCATGGACACGCCGAGCGCCAAGCAGTGGACCCGCGTTAGGACGGCTGTCTTGACGGTTGTCGATACTCCGGCCTTTGAGTGGTTTGTGTTAGTGTTGATCTTTGCGTCGAGTATTACGCTCTGCTTCGAGGACATCTATCTGGACAGCAACAAGACGCTGAAGCGTGTGCTCTACTGGACCAACTTCTCCTTCTGCCTGATCTTCGTGGTGGAAATGATACTCAAGTGGCTGGCGCTGGGCTTCTCCAAGTACTTCACGAGCTTCTGGACTATACTTGACTTTATCATAGTGTTTGTGAGTATATCTATAGCACTTTGAGCCGCAATCTCGGATTGATCTTGTGATTCCTCAGGTATCGGTTTTCTCGCTGCTCATTGAAGAGAATGAGAACCTGAAGGTTCTGCGCTCGTTGCGGACCTTGCGTGCCCTGAGACCCCTGAGAGCCATCTCCCGGTAAGTTGACCAGTCGCTGGTCTAGTTTATAGGCTGCACCATAACCTTCTCAAACATCTGTGCATCCAGTGACGCAAGAGCTGTCCACGTAGGCCACTTCTTTGCCTCTTGCAACTACTGCTACTTGCTACTCGTACTTTCCTAAGTCTCTTACTATTTCTGGGATAAGTCGGTGTCAGTCGTCGATCCGGCTTTCGTCAGAGCTGTGCAGTGTTTAATACAATCTCGTCTTCTTTATGGATTTCGAATAGAAATACTTAGAACACCTTGCAATGCATCCTCCTCGCCTCTGTTTTGTCTGTAGCCTGAAGCCTTGACTTGTCTATCCTCTACCTTCACATAAACTAAACTAAACTTCACATATAATTTCTGTATATAAGCTCAAATTTATAATAAGTAGACGACACTGTACATATGTATAGATATACTCGTAATAGTTAGATGAGAATCATTCCACTTGTATGCACCAGAAACGTAACCAATTAGCACCCATTGCAAAAGTAAAAAAAAAAAAACAAATTGAGATGCAAGAAACGCGACGACGATCTCCAGTATCCATCCCAGTAATGACTAGAATTTCATCCATTCCATTTCTATTCCAGGTGGCAAGGAATGCGGATTGTAGTAAACGCTCTCATGTATGCAATACCATCAATTTTCAATGTACTTTTGGTTTGTTTGGTTTTTTGGTTGATCTTCTCAATAATGGGTGTTCAGTTCTTTGGTGGGAAGTTTTTCAAGTGCGTCAATGAAATGGGAGAATTGCTGCCAGTTACTGTGAGTACTCTACACACACTCCCAAGGAGGAGCAGGAGGAGGATCTACGTGTCCTGTGCGTCTCACCAATAACACACAACTTACTGATATTTCCTTCTCCTTTCATTGTGTGCAGGAGGTGAACGACAAGTGGGACTGCATCGAGCAGAACTACACGTGGATCAACTCGAAGATCACCTTCGATCATGTGGGCATGGGCTACCTGGCCCTGCTCCAGGTGGCCACCTTCGAGGGCTGGATGGAGGTAATGGCGGATGCCGTTGACGCTCGTGGAGTGGATCTGCAGCCGCAGCGGGAGGCCAACCTCTATGCGTATATTTATTTTGTAATATTTATTGTGTGCGGATCGTTCTTCACACTCAATCTGTTCATTGGAGTTATCATTGATAACTTCAATATGCTCAAGAAGAAGGTAAGTCCATTGGCCTATGGTAAATATGGGCCCCAGCACATGGTTCGAAACCCTTTATATAAATATACATATATCTTCATGTAAATGTATAATCTGTACATACATACATTCGTCATCACCGATCTGTTTGATTGTTATACCATTCTATCCGTTGACATCCCGAAAACGAAATGAAAACTCCATATCCATATGTGTACTCACACCCGATCGTTAATGTATTGCTGATAATGTTGTGTCGAGTTGTATATAGAGCTTAGAGCTTAGAGTGTTACGTTACTTAACTGTGGACTGTATATATATGATTAAATGTTCATTCTATTCTCATCACTTTTATATAGTATGAAGGAGGAGTGTTGGAAATGTTTCTCACCGAATCTCAAAAACACTATTACACGGCTATGAAAAAATTGGGACGAAAGAAACCACAGAAAGTTATTAAGCGACCTATAAATCATTTTTTAGCTATGTTTTATGATTTATCCAATTCGAGAAGGTAAACAAACCATATGATCAAATCCAATTTAAAAACCAGCTCAATCTAAGATTACAGCAAATTACGTATCCCTACGAGTATCTTATAGTTTATGCCTACTATTAGTTACTATTACTCTCGCTCTCTCTTGTCTCTAGTCTCTTGTCTCTCGTCTCTACTCTCAATCTAAATCTAAAACTAACTTTAACGCTTACTCTAACTGTAACTGTAACTGAACTATTTGTTGTCTATACCGGTTAGGCGTTCACACAACTCTCGGTTGTTTCTGATTTGGTGATAAAAATCATTTGAACACTTGAAATTCCCAGCATTTTTGATCATCACCAAGGTGTTTGCCGCCTCTTCAGTGATGGAGACCCGGCCAAACACCATCAAAAATGCCACCCAACTCTCCGTATCCCATATCCCGATGCATAATTCTCTAAGTAATAAATGTAGAGCACTTTTATTTACTATGATACTTCGATACTTGGATATTCTATGACATTTCCCCTAATACCTGATACCCATTACCTAATACCTTTCGCACTCTGGGCATGAGTAGCTGTCCTGGGGCTGTGCAAGTCATCCGTTTCGGGTGGGGTTTTACCTCTTGGTGTGTTTTAATGCAATCAGCATGTATATACGTACTACTTAGTTTTAGATCTAGTTTACTTCTCTATCTCTCTATAAATCTATCTATTAGAAACCCATGGTGCTCCTCCCCCTGCCTGTAAATATCCCCTTTCCTGTCTGTATCTCTGAGGAGCACCTTGACTTCGGCTCACCCGAAGCTTCCGCTATGAAGAAAAACATTAATGGATGTGTGTGGTGTCTCTCTGACGATGTGCAGGTTCGAGATTGCGATCTTTGTACTGATTTTTCTCAACATGCTTACCATGGGCATCGAGCACTACGATCAACCGCATGCGGTCTTCTTCATCCTGGAAGTGAGCAACGCCTTCTTCACCACGGTCTTTGGTCTGGGTAAGAGAGTGAACAGTAAACCAGCAAAGGAATCACTTGGATCTATTGCTAATCCCATTGCATATACATTTCTTCCCGTAGAGGCCATTGTCAAGATTGTGGGTCTTCGCTATCATTACTTCACGGTTCCTTGGAACGTCTTCGACTTCCTGCTGGTGCTGGCCTCCATCTTCGGCATTCTGATGGAGGACATCATGATCGATCTGCCGATCAGTCCCACGCTGCTGCGCGTAGTGCGAGTGTTCCGTATAGGGCGCATCCTGCGCCTGATAAAAGCGGCCAAGGGTATACGGAAGCTGCTGTTTGCCCTGGTGGTGTCGCTGCCGGCTCTCTTCAACATTGGTGCCTTGCTGGGACTGATTACCTTCATCTATGCCATACTGGGCATGTCGCTTTTTGGCCACGTGAAGCTGCAGGGCGCCTTGGACGACATGGTGAACTTCCAGACTTTCGGGCGGAGCATGCAACTGCTCTTTCGCTTGATGACGTCGGCCGGATGGAACGACGTGCTCGAGTCGCTGATGATCCAGCCGCCCGACTGCGATCCCTTCTTCAACCGCCAAACTAATGGCGACTGCGGCCACCCTCTGCTGGCCATTACCTACTTTACGAGCTTCATCATTATCAGCTACATGATTGTGATCAACATGTACATTGCCATCATTCTGGAGAACTTCAACCAGGCGCACCAGGAAGAGGAGATCGGGATCGTTGAAGACGACTTGGAGATGTTCTACATACGCTGGTCCAAGTAGGTGTTTCCCCCATTAGAGTAGAAGCAGAAGAGCAGCAGCAGCAGCTATGATTGCGGCTTAAGTGGATAGAGAGCGAAGTCGATTAATGGATTCGCAATTGATTTCATTTCAGATATGATCCACATGCCACCCAGTTTATACACTTCTCGCAACTGTCCGATTTTATTGCCTCTCTCGATCCACCATTGGGCATCTCGAAGCCTAATAATGTCGCTCTAGTGTCATTTAATCTGCCCATCTCTAAGGGTAATAAAATACACTGTCTCGATATTTTGCACGCGCTCGTGAAGCACGTGCTAGGTCATGTCGAGGAGACCGATAACTTCAAACAGTTGCAGGAACAAATGGATGTCAAGTTCAAGAAACAGTTTCCAACGCGCAAAGAATTGGAAATTGTTTCGTCGACGCGGATCTGGAAGCGCCAGGAAAAGGCGGCCAAGACCATACAGACCGGCTGGAAGGACTATTTGCGGTACTACACCCTACACCACAAGACCCAACCTCTATACTGAACACATTGAACTCTCTCTCTCTCTCTCTCTTTATTATTCTATTGTCTAACTCCAATCGGTTTCTCTTCGCAGGCGAAAGAATGAAAAGGAGCGCTCCAATTCCGGCGACAGTGCCACTCAAACTTCCAGCCCCGGAGGATGGCAATCGAAGCTCTCGGCCCTCAACTTTTTCCACCTGCAGGTGAGTCGCCATGAGATTTGTAGCACTATTTTGTGATAACTTTCCGAATCATTGCAGGTTAGTCGTCGGGGAACTGCCTGCTCCAGTCGTGCCTCATCGCGGAAGTCTTCACGTGCCTCTGATGGCTCCGATCTGAGTGAACTTGCCGGGCCCTGGCTGAATTTGCCGCTGATGCTCGTCTCGGGGGCCGATGATGTCGTTAAGGATATTAAGCAGCAGGGCGATGAGATGGGCAAACGGTAGTTATCCCCAGATCCAACCAATTACATTCAACCACACACACACACACACTGCATCCACACAGTCACACGTACACACACACACTCACTCAGCAGACACACACACAGACGTTCCATATATATGTGTATGTGTATCCATGGCTGCGATGAATTTGAAATGCAATTTTTAGACGAATACGAAATTGAAAGGCTTTCCATGCTCATGCCGCCTTCCAACCATGCAACAACCATGCAACCAGATAACCAATTAACCAAATAACCAGATAACATACCCGGCGATCCATGCTCGATAAATTTAATGTTTTGTGTGTCCACAGTGTACCTATATGAACTTAAGCCCTATTTCTAGCATATCCTCTTGTATCTCCCTAAACTATGAGTCCCTGCTCGCAGATATGGTCACAGCGGTTCTCAGAAGTGACTCCCAGCCTAGTGGCTTGAATTACCTAGGTAAAGGCTCAATCACTCCTATCCTATCCTATAATAGCTGCATAGCTTAGCTTAGCTTAGCTGGCAACAACCCACAAACGTACAGTCTTAAGAAACCAAAAACAACAATCAGAAAAAACAGAAAACAAATCAACTCAATCAAATGCAAAAAGCAATCTTACAAAACTTCGTTTTTAGTTCTCGTCTATAACTCACTCACATTTGTTATATACTCTGCTATATTAAGTATAACTATATGTATCGATTCCTCCACTATCCAGTACTCGTACCAGTCGATTGCTCAATAACGTATCTTATCTAGTTTCTTCATCCAAACTCCCGACTCTAAACTCAACTTAACTCAACTCAAGCTTAAACTCAGATCATTCAAGCAAACGAAAGCCTCTGTCAAATACTCATTAGCCGTTTATGACGCTCTCTACAACAACTATTCAACAATTTTCCAAACAACTATCTGAACAATAATATATTGCAGTTCTAATATACAAATTTGATACAATTATTCATTTGTAAGTAGTGGCCTAACCGGAAATCGTTGAACTTGTAGATCCACTCCCACCTCCGACTACACCCGACTACTCCGACGCTCTACGGCATCGAGAATGCGCAATTTGAGTTGATTTTTGATTGGTTGCCTGCCCTTAAATAGATCGTTATTCCTTAGTTTTGCTAAATATTTTCAGTTGATTTGATTGTAGCAGCATTGATACCGTACAACCATCCACACTCACCAGGTAAATTCGGAATTGTGGAGCTCTGAAAACCCGTAGAACAGAACCCCTCCCCCCATCCAAGTTCATGCATAATGATGTACAGCTTAACAACTATTTTCTTCTATGTAATGTCGTCGAAAAATTGCAGAAAACAAAAAAATATCTACGAAACAATGGCTGGCTCTTGATCTATAGCTATAAGTAATGTTATCCTTAATCTAATTCATACCCTGCCATATCCGAACATTCTACACACATTCCAATTCGAAACCAGATGAACTGACCAATTCATGTTTATGATTGTTACTATTATTGCTATTTCTACTACTTAACTATTACTATTATTAGCGGTAGCATATTTGTGGAAGCGCCTAGAGCAAGTCGTCGCCGAAGCTTTTATAATTTCTTTTTGCGTCATCAGGATGCTGTCGATGACAGCTTAACCTCACCTTCAGTACATAGAAAAAGTAATTATTGACAAGTGCCTATTCACAAATCCACCAATCCACTCAGTCAGTTAATCACTCACTCACTCACAACGTTTGTTATTTGTAAATACTCTCTCTATCTCTCGCTCTCTCTGTACATAGCCATTGAAACCACCGAAACAACAGCACCTTGAACCAAAACCACTGCACCCCAATCTCAATTCAGGCATCAATCGAGATCATATCCATATGGCTTCTACTTCTTATTGTGATTCATATCATTGAAACCAATCTGTAAACTCTCGCCTCGCTCTCCAAAGATAATTATCAGTTTTTTCTCATACTCTATATATTTGTATACCCACCCACTCTCTCTCTCTCTCTCTCTCTCTGTAACTGTAATTGTATCTTGTATTTGACCTATCCACACAACCTATTTTGTATTATTCTGTGCGTTGTGCCCACCACAATTGTCAAACACTAATGCGTGCCTTTCACCCACAACAGCTGCTATAAATACCACGACCAACACCACCACCTCAGCCTCTGTCTCCGCCAGCGTTTCTGGTGCGGCCTCCGCCACCTCAACTGCGACAGCAGCATCCGCCACCGACAGCGACAGACAACAGGTGGTGGGGGGGTCGGCTAGCTCACGTAAGCGCGCCTCTAGTTTCATACGCAAGAAACCCCCCCTTGAAAGAGGTTTGTCAGCACAAAGCGCTTTAAGAGTTAACAAGAACGCATTTGTCTGTATGTGTAATTTGTCCGTGAGATACACGCCCCGAGAGCAAACCCCACTAAAGTCGTTGTCTTTTACCAAACTTCCAGCGGAGGGACCTGCTCCCGAGGTGATTGTCACGCGGCCATCGCCGGATCAGCAGACGCATCCGCACATGCATGCCCTCGGCCTGCGACCGGACAATGCCACACTGGTCCATGTGCTGGTGCACCGCGAGAGCGAGGAGTACAAGGAGGAAGACGAGGGCAGCCTGTCCTCTACTGGCAATGGCAACGGTCACGAGAAGCCCAAGCCGCCGCAGATACGCATCAGCACGGGCTCGTTGGAAAGCCACATGGACACCTGTCTGATGCCCACCGTGCAGATAATGGTGGACAGTCCCAAGGAGCCGCCACGCGGAGATTTCAGTACGGAATTGGCTGCTTCACCGACAGCCACAGCGATTGGTGTGGAGGTGGATGCATCTCCCATCGATGTGAATGTGCAGGGGGACACATCGCAGGTGTTCTACGACTACAATCCCGACAAGGCAACTGGCAACGAAATTATCGAAATGGACACACTCGCAGAGGATGAGACGCATGCGTTAGCTACAAGAGAAAGCGAAGCAGATTCACTTCCAGCCCAGGACCAGCAGAGATGACCTTCGGTCAACAGTCGCCAGCAGGATTCCAGCAAAAGCGGCAGCAGCAGCAGCAGTAGCACCAGCAGCAGGATCAGTGTCTGCTCCTCATCAACATCAACATCAACATCAACATCCTCTGCTGTCGCTGGTCGGCGTCCAAGTTGACAACCTCCAGCCTGAACGCGAATCCGATGCCGATTACTGTGTGCATTTGTCTCAGAACTCGTAGTTTCTTAGGCTTAGGCTTAGGCATAGGCGGGGCCGGGGTGCCCCTTTGTTATCATAGTCGATTACCTATATATACATGCATACATACATATATATATATATATAAAAGTCGCTTTATACGATATATACACATATACAGATACATATACATATACGGAACTATCCAAATTTATATACAATATCAATCAACGATGGCCAGAACATGCAGGAGGTGGAAAAGAAATCAATATTAAACTCTGTGTTAACAAAAACGTGCATTAACAAATCAAATCAAAAAAAAAGAAAAGAAAAAAAAATGAAGAATCCAGAATCATAGAATAGCTTGTCACAATCTGAATCCAAATTGGTATCGTTGTCGGAGAAGAGGGGGATAAAAAATGTCAATAGCTTACCGGACGTTCGGTTCTTAGTCGTAGTCATATCGGGGTATTTTCTTGGATATTTTCGAAGGTTGTCTTACAAAAAGATTGGCATTACATGCATACTCGAGCATTCAGTACACACACACACATTTACACATACAAACGTGAATATGTAACAAACTATCGCGGTGGGATCGAGGCTCATGAAAGTAGATTTATTTTCTCAATTAATGATACATACATACATATGAATATATTTTGTACATATGCCAAAGGAAGTATTTTAAACTAATGAGCTAATACTATACTTTTAGATATAGGGGATAGATAACCTTTACATAGCGTACGCCGTACGAGGTCTTAACATACGTACATATAACATTAGTTAGTGCAAATTTAATGAAATATTTATAAAGGTTTTTCGTTACGACTACGATAACGCATACAATTACCGATTATCGGTTATCGATTACCAATACGATTACGATAGCGCTAGCGATAACTATAAACGATTATTATCCATTACCGATTGTTCGAAGTACAAAAGCGAAGTATTAGTAGATTTGATTATTATGTACTGTACATACGAGTATCTGGTTATCCACTCCCTCACGCCCCAACAACTTACTCGTACACACACACTCTCTCTCTCTCTCTCTCTATATATATATACATCTCTCTTCTTCAGCATACTTCAGTAATATCTTAAGCCATAGAACAATGTCAAGTGAATCCAATCTTAAGCCCATTCGGGAAATCATATATCCAGCCAGCACAAGTATCGAACTCGAATTGAATCGTAATCAAACCAATCCAAACCAAACAAAACCAAATCGAAATCAATCAGCAATCAGCCAGATGAACCGCAGTCCTACCTAACGAATAACTTTTATTGTTGTGAAATAATGATTAGTTAACTTATTATATGATTTAGAGTAGCTTAAATCAAAACCAAGTTGCAACAATTGTGGTCTCCTAAGAAAGAAAAGAACAAACCAGTAAGCTTCCACAACAACTCTATTTTAACATAATGATTTACACTTTACACCCATGGAATGTACGTGACTTCTTTGTACAACTTTGATAGGGGTTTGTTTGGGGGCCCGGGGCCAAGTTTCCAAGAAACTTGCCGTGTTTTTGTTACATTTTAAGTGTTGTTCTCTCGCTCTTAAGTCGTCATTGTGATCGCATTAAGTTTACACATCGAACAGGATTTTTGGGGTATGATTATTTACGATTATTATGTACATACATAGTAAGTACTATACGAGGAAAACCGAAACCGAAGTACACCAGCAGCCTCCAAAGCAGCAGAGCACACTCCTCTCGACTTTACTCTACACTTACTCTTAATCTATTTCCGAAACCTAACAACAGACAATCAGACAGCGATTGATAGTAAATTGAAATTCTATGGTACCAACTAAATCGTTTTCTCCAAGAACATACAAAATAACGTACACACAACAAATTAATTGTGATTTTAACTGCAATTTTTACACAGAAAACGCAACAACAAAAAAACAAAACAAAAAACAAACAAAAGCAAACATAAAAACCAAACTAAAATCATAATTTTAAATTAGAAATGTTAACAGAGATAGGCGAAATATGGAAAATGTGAACAAAAATTACCAATGGGAAACCCGAAAGAAAAGAGAAGCAAACGCAAAACAAAACCAAAAACCAACAACAGACAGAAACCAAACACTCGTCAATTAAGTGATATTTAATATTGGTACATTGCCTAACAGTTGCAAGCATTATATATTGTATGACATAGGATTTACAATATTTAGTACTCGTATTCGATTGTACATAAACGATAAAAGATAAACGATAAACGATTAACATTAACGGTAACGGTAACGGTAACGAAATAGCAATAGAACCTCTCATCCAATCATTAAAGCAATTGACAACCCAAACCAGAGGAGGAAGGAAGTTTTCATTTGAGTTCTCTTTCAATAATAATCGCTTCAAACGATATTTACGATTAGTGAGCGACGCGACACGAGCCGATGCAATGATGTGGGAGGTTTAATTTAGTCATAGAGTATAACGACAATAAAATGAATGAGGCATATTCAATTATATAGACATCGTTACCAAAAACCGAAACCAACTCAAATGAACACAGATCAGGCCATAGCGCCACAGCGCAACAGAAAGCGTAAAACAAATGATGATTAAAAACATTTAGATTTTAGATATAACTCGTAATCGCAGTAGATAATGCTTTCGATCCCATTCAAGTCGAGTCAAGAACCAAATCAATCGAGCAAATGCAGCAATAGCAGCAGAAATTGAAACAAAACCGAGTCCTATGCATTTAAAGCTCATGGCACCGCAGCTCAGCACCGAAGCAGCAGGAACAGAAGCTCCTAGTAGCAGACGAGACGATGACTAGGGGCTAATTACGTATAGTACATACAGATATACCTATAGTTAGCAAAACGGCTGGTTTGATTAGGCATGCCTTACAGAATACACGATTTTATTTATATATACATATTGTTGAGATTAAAGTATATATGGATGATGAGGGAGGAGGTTGGACGGAAAACGTACGGACAAAAGGGGAACAGAGGAACACAAAAAGAAACAGCAATACAGTTAGATATTTATTACGTACAGGAAACCGAAAACAAAAGCTAAAGCAGCAGGCGTGGCGCACAATTGTTTAACACACTCTGAGAACTAAGTCAATTATTTTGATTTGCCGCCTTATTGGTCGTCCTAGTCCTAGTCCTAGTCCTAGTCCTAAAATCGCAGCAGTAACAGCTTTGGCATAATCAAAAATCAATTAAATATTACACACAAACCAGAAGAGACAATGCATAGTTGTATAATAATTCCTATTCTAGCTTAGCTTAACCATTGCCTGCGCTCCACTCACGCGCTCCCCTCGCTCCAAGCACGCTCCAACGGATGAAATCAAAATGTTGGCTTAATTTGTCTCTATCAAAACGATAATTGGGCAGCAAATTGTTAACAAATTATTGCCGCATGGTTTGCATTTGCATAAATTTCCATTTGGATATTTTCATTGCCATTGACTGCCTCGTTAGCTAGCCCTTTAGAGCCATCAACTTATGATTGATTTGATCCGCTACGCTCCTCAGCTCCGCTGCTAACAATTAATTTATAAAACAAACCAAAAGGGTAAAAAAAGAAACGCAAAAGATTAAGAACCATTAAGAACATAATATGTGGTTAAACAATACACTCAAATTTTGAACCGAATCATATCAGATGCAAAACAAAATAAAACTAATAACAACAAAATGAAAACGCAAAAAGGAAAACCAATTAAAGATAATAATTATAATAACAAAATGAAAATTCAAGAATGCATAAGTCTAACATTTGAAATTTCAAAATATTTACTCGGGTACAAAATGGTACGTACAGTAAAGGTATTCGTTTATACAATATTTACTGTCTATATAACCATTATATACTACTTACTTACTGACAACAAGCAAATTATTAAGGGTTTTGTTCAATTTCATTATTCGTATGTTAATAAAAACAATTTCTGACTAACTTAAGCTGCGAGTCTGCTTTGAATGCGGGTTATACACACATATGTTAAATGCTAAATAATTACTCATTAAATAAATACTATAGCTGAGTCCCCCAATCCCCAGCAGAGCCCGACTAAGTGCGCTCCTGCAGCACTTGCAGCAGATGGTCCAGTTTCTGTTCGATGATCTGCAGCCGTCGATCGTTAATCTGGTCCCGCTGACGCCTCTGCTCCGCACTGGAATTCTCATCGATGAGGGCCAGGGCGAGTTTCACGGTCCGGCCATCAATCTGGGAACACTGGCCGGTCAGCACGGAGCAGCAGCAGGGCAGCAGCTTCAACGGCGGATCCAGCAGCTTCTTCTGCGTGGCGCTCGTGGGCAGCTGCTGGAAGCTGGTCGGGCTCTTGCCATGCAGGGGCTGCAGCTCGAAGCCATTGCTCATGGGTATCAGCACCTTGTTGCCGTCGTTGGGCAGCACCGAGATCTGCCGCAGACTCAGGTAGTTGGGGTAGATGTTCATCAATCGCTGGCAGATGCTGCGGAAGGGTTCGCTGCCCACAATGAAGCCAGCGTGTCCGTCTCGGCCAGTGAGAACTTGCTCGTAGCGGGTCAGCAGATTGGTGCGTACAATGGCGCCGTTCAGCTCCGCCTGTGCCTTGATCGCCTGCGGAAGAGGGGATTAATCTGTAGTTGAGTCAATCCGGAAATGAAGAGGAAATGTGCACCCACCTGAGTGTCGCTCACGGCCAGACCATTGAGCAGATTGAACAGCACAATGGTCATGAAGAAAACGAAGAGCAGGAATATCAGATAGGTGTAGACGCTGTCGAACTTGATGTCACCGGCATCAAACTCTCCCGTGAGCATTACAATCGTCTTGATGAGCGCCTCGATGGGCACCGAAAAAGTGTTGAAGTGCCCATCGTCCTTTCCCTCCTTTGCGGGCTCTGGCGTGCTGTCCTTCGTGTCCACCTGCGGCTTGCCAAACAGTATGTAGAAGCACAGACTGAACGTCAGCACAAAGATCGAGTAGAGGGCAAAGCTCTTGATGAAGCTGCTGGAGACGGCGCGCAGCATAAGCATGTGGGTCGATATGGAGAGCACTGGCAGGGAGCCCACCAGCAGGCAGAACTCCAGGGACACCAGCAGAATGGTGAAGACGGCCAGCACGCGCTGCGTCTCCTTGTCGTAGCTGGCCTCCATGCAGGTCAGGATCGACAGGACGATGAGAGCCACCTCCATCAAGTTGGTGATGGACCAGAAGTGCAGCAGCGGCGACATGGCAAATTGAATGACCTCTCGGACTATGAGATACACAATGCCTATCCAGGAGAACAGCCCAAAGAGTGCAGTCAGGGCCGTGTGGTCACTCTCGTGGAACTTGAGCAGCGTGTGCGTGATAATGGAGGCAGTGAAGAGCGTGTAGAGCAGAAAGTTCAGATAGAAGATCACCGACAGGCGGTGCCACTTGAGGAAGAGGAAGCTCGAGATGAGCGGATGCTGCAGCAGGTGGCGCAGCTCCTTGGACTCGGCAATGTACGCGATTGGAGTCATCTCGTCCTGCAGTTGGTGCGGAATGCTTGGCCGCTTGTCCGACTGTCCGGACTCTTGCTGCCGTCGCATCAGATTCTTGTAGTTGATGACGATCTCAAAGCCCTGGTCGCCGGGCTTCTCCCCGTTGGTGGTGATGCAGGAATCGAAGTGCTCCTCGAGCACTTTCGGGTCCATCTCCTGTATGGGCAGATCCCCGAACGCGCTTCTGGCCCCAATGTACGCCCCATGTTTGAGTAGCTCCTGTGCCACCTTGATGTTGCGGTACTTCACCGCATAGGAGAGCGGCACCTGGCCACCCTTGTCCGCCTCGTTGATGTCCACACGATCGCTCTCGAGCAGCAGCTGCAAGCAGCGCTGGTGGTCGCAGAAGTCGTCCAGTGGCTGCTCGTCCAAACGACTGATCACAGCGTTCAGCAGCTTGGAATTCGAGTTCAGCCTCAGCTGCGGGTGCTTCAGGAGCACGTCCAGGGCCCTGTGGTTGCCCCAGATCACGGCCAGCTCCACGGGGCTGATCGCATTCAATTTCGTTTGATTGATGTTGATGCCCGTTTCGAGGATGACCTCGAAGGCTCGTTGCTTGCCCCGCTTAATGCTCTCCTCCAGCAGGGACAGATACTCCTCCTGGTTGGCATTGCGCTGGTTGTCCGCGTTGCCGCTCGCGTTCTGGTGATACTCTGCAAACTGTTGCTCAAACTGGGTCTCGTCCCCATCCCGTAGCGTGCGGAGAAGTCGCTCGCAGTCGATCTCTGCTCCGGGCTCGCGCAGCTCTGGCAGGGACAGTTCCGGGTACTGATCCTTCAGCATCTGGCGCACCTGCCCGTTCCGATAGCTGTCAATGTCCAGCTGGGGCTGGGTTAGGAACAGCCCGATCAGCTCCTTCTTGGTGCCGGCCTCAATCTTCCGGTTCTTCAGCACATGGTGGAGGGGCGTGAACTCGCCCTGGTCCACCACATTCGGAGAGGCGCCGTGCTCGAGGAGCAGCTGGATGCAGGAGCCCACCATTGAGGCATTCTCCGCTGTGAGATTCTTGGCCAGCGAGTTTAGGGGCGTCAGCTGGCTATACTTGCGGTCCAGCTGGACTCCCCCATGGCGCAGCAGCACGGCCAGATTCGATGGATCCCGCGAGTCTGCGGCATAGCTAATGGCAGCCTTGTTAAGCTTTTGATTTATCTGTTGGAGGAGAGTCCCTTAGTAGAAGATCGTGGCTGGAACATGTGCAACTTACATAGTTCACATTGCAGCCGTGGGCCAGGCAGGCCTCGATAAACTGTGCGCATCCCGGTGTGGACAGCGCCTTCTCGTAGAGCGTCGTGTGTCGCTCGTCCTGGAGATTCGGCAGGGCACCGTTGTCCAGGGCCGTGTGGAATTCCCTTATATCCCGATTAGCTAGAGCTGCGCTCAGCTGTCCCTGCGGATCGATGAAGCCGCAGTTTTTCACATCCATTTTGCTGTCTGCAAAGAGTCAAGCGAGAATGGGGCGGATGAGCAATGTCAACTACAACTAATCTTTTCCAACCCACGCTGCGTATGGCATTTCTATGGAAATGATGCCAGAACCCGCATTGCTCGTGCTCCGATTTGGTCGCTGGAGGTCTGACCTAGCAGACTGCTTCTGGCTAGACCTTGAAATGGCCAAAACAAAGCATGAGAGTGGACCCCCGCAACAAACGGCATTTGACAACGCTTCATGCTCCGATGATTTTCACACAAATGACTCTGTCTGTGTCTGTCTGTTTCTGTCCATGGAGCCGACCAGCAGCTGGTGGCCACAGTCCGAGAGCCACAGCCGAAAGCTGCCCCACAGGTTTCTCGAAAAACAAAAGACCAAATCTTCGTTTTTGGGGCAATTAAAGAAAGCGTCTTTAAGTGGTTTTTGTGGTAGGACGGTACCAGTGCCCTCCCGTGTAGTTATTAAATTATAACAATACAACTGAAGACAAGACAAGGTCTGAGAAGTACTTAGGCTGAGAAGTGGCCTGTGATTGGTTAAAGTGAACTACAAATTTGAACTCGGCCGCGTTTTTGGGATATCAAAATTTAACGATCATAAAGAATAATCATAAAATAATCGACACATCAATATCAATTAGCAATCAATTGGTTACGCTCTACGCTTTGAATACTGTTCCGAATGGAGGGTTTAGATAGAGCTCTGGGGGAGTGCTGAAATCGTGCGATTTATAGTCGGCTTTTTTCGTAAATTTCAAGGCGGCTTCTTCTGTGGGATCTTCTCCAACTTCTTCATCTCCATGGCTGTTCTGTTCCGTTCTGTGCTGTCTGCTTTGATGCTTGAAATGTGTGAGAAATCGGCTAATCACACATGAGACCAGGCTAATTTGAATATTCTCCCAATGATTGTATATCAATAGCCTAAGAATTGGTAATCAGGAAGCATCTTCTCCCCCATTGTGGGTAGCTCTTGGGCTAATGTATGCAAACAAATTGTGGACTGTAAATAAGGCCCCTGGTGGGCTACAATTTGTCGCTGATAAGATAAACAAAATCGCACAATCACCTTCCTTAATTGGCCCTTCATTTGGTCTCGACTTGTTCTCCCATCTAACCCCATCTTTCCTCTAGTCTGGTATTTGTTTGTCCAGCCGAGTACGAGTGCAAGTATTTGTCCAAGCAATTGACAAACAAACAGATTCATTGTTTGCCTAAGCCGAAGCTCAACCCAAAGTCTTACTAAGTCTTTGGTTGACAGAATGGCGTAATACTCGAACTCGCAATAATTAACAGAAAACTGAAGACCTTCACCTCTTAGCCGCATCTGAACCTAGTAAATGGGAGAACTGCCTGAATTATTGATGCATTTTGGGGGACAAACTCTGCCATTTGTTTCGCAATATTTGTGGCACTTAAGCAAGGAAACCTGTAGAAATCGCAGAGTATCCGGAGTCTGGAGGGGAATGCACTAACAGCCTGACAGAAGAAACCCGTTGATCAGGTTTGCGGGGAAATGCAGAAAAAAAAGAGTCGGGTATGAAAATAATTGCACTTAACGGGAAGTCTTGCACAACTCTCAGCTGCAAAAAGCAAATGTTATGGGATGGAGTATATACTTGTAACGCGGGAAGTTTAACGATTGTCAGCATTTTTGTGCCCCCTCCTCTCAGATAACACTCACACTGAGAAAGGAAACTTCCATCAAAAAATATGTATACATAATATATCTTTTTTTGTCTGAGTGAATTATATATTTATCTGCTTGGAGTCTGTTGGAACATCTGGAATTTGGAATCAGAGCTGGAGCCTCTGAAATTTCCCAAATTAGCTCTCAGTGTTATTCAGTTCTTTGTGTTGCTGGAGAGCTGCGAATGTGAAATCTCTTCGCAAAGGGGAAGTGCCACAGGGGTCGGGTTAATCTAAAGTTCTGCATGCGATAAACTATATATATTAGCACAGCTGAACAGGCCCAGCTGCGTTTATCCGTCGGGTCTGTCAAGAAGTACGAAATCCGATCGAGTGCTGAAATTCGGAACTCGCCATCGTGACTGTGAGACAGACCCTCCAGCAGTCGTGGGAGGAGGAGATCAGAGTAAACACTACTAAAATTCACTTGTCCATAAAGTCTGTTTATTGGCACACAATTTATGGCGAATTGTATACATTCTCAGCATTTTTTGTTGCATTTAATGAAGAACAGACCAGACGATGTGTTTACACTTGGCATTAAGACTGGAAAAACAAAAGGCAATAGCCAACTATTTCAGTACGTAGAAAAAAGTACAGCAACAACTACTTGGGAGTGGCAGAAACAAACTGAAATCTTGATCTACAATAGATGTTGCTTTTTTTTGTAGTGAAACGCAGCCCCGAAATTGTCATCATAAAAAGTTCATAATTAAGATTAATGCGTGCGAGGAGCTGGGGCTCTGGAGTGGAGCTGAGCCCAAGCATGACTTCATGCCGAACTGCCTCCGAGTGGCATCCGCAGACAAAAAACAAGCAACAAAATTTAGTTGTATACCAGAGAAGAAATGTTTAGCTGGCAGCAGCTCACAAACACATGGGCACATGCTTAACTTAACTAAAGTGGATACACACACACACACACACACATGGAGCACATGTACATGCTCTATATATTGGATATAGTATACCACTCGTTCGTACTCGCTGTGCACTTCATAAACAATTGGCTGGCCCACATCATGTACTCGTACAAAACACAACAAAAGATTCGAGAGGGGTGTGTGGTGTGCTAGAGGGTGGGCGGGGTGTATGTCAGTCAGTGCCCCGCACGTTTCGATAATTTCGAATCATTTAATTAAGTCCACATGAGGCGGCACACACGATTCTCCCCCGAACTTTCAGTTTACAATATAAGATGCCCGAGAAACTAATTAAATATCACTTGTATTTGCACTGTAAAAGAATCTTATTGCTCCCCCCTTTTGGGACTACGCCTTTGTGCACTGCTTAAAGTAGAAAAAAAAAACGAATAAACAAATAAGCTTTGTGGGCGGAGCCAAATCGGCAAACGAATGAATCCAGCCAACGATCAAATTGGGCCCCTGTCACTCGTGTGTATCCACATATCGCCTAATCGATAGATTATTTAATTGGTAATTGGTAATAAAGAATGCAAATTCAGCACTCGGTACATGTGTAATGTGAACGGAAGCACTCGACGCCCAAAGTAAATGCAAATGAAGCGAGGCTACGATTACTCCCGAACCCGACTGGGACTGGACTCCATTTACTGCTGTTGCACACAATCCGAACGGGAGGGGATCGAGTGATGGTCGGACACGATTTGTTCGTTTATTTCTTCATTATTTTCATTACTTGATTATTTTCTTGCTAGAAACCAAAGCACAATAAACACTTGAGAAAACGGGCCACCGCAGGCGTTGTGTTGCCTTTTAGGGCATCAGCATAAAAGTGATCGTGACCATTGACGGGCACGGCCCACGTTAGAAAATCATTTTTCGAAAACCTCCTTCTGGCGATGATGTCACAGTATGAGTGTTAATTCAATATTTTAATCATTTATCAAATGCAGTTCAATCAATTAATTAGCTGCCGGCGACGTCATTAAAACAAAAGAGGATTTTTTGATTGTATTTTTGTTACTTTCGCCGTGGGCGCCGTTTTTCTGCAGTTTTTTAACCTTGGCGTTAAATATTTTAAAACTTGTTTTCACTGTCTCTGCTGCTATTGCTGTTGAGTGGGCTGGAAGTGAGCTGATCTTTGCAACTGCGGTTTTACTCTTTCCTGCATTACACACATACATGATTCATTCACAGTAACTAATAATAAATTAAAAATCTCCGCGACTCATCATCGTCGCATTCACAGCTTAAGCCATGTCACAGCACAGCATCACTCAGTCCTGATTTACATAATCGTCGGATGATTCATTGATTTGCTTTTTAGAAACACCTCAGGGGTTTTTTTAAATCTACGTTTTCGAAATATTTTCTTAAATTCTTAAAGATATTTACATCGATCAGCACTGATGGCACGCACGTTACTTTCTTCTGTCAAATCCAGCGAACGAATGAAGCATTGAATACTTGGCGGGCCGTCTAAATAAAACGGCCGTTCGATCGGTCGAGGGCTTTCCGATCGCTAGTTGTGCTATCGATAGTCAGCAAAAGCTTCAAGCTTCAGTCACGAGTAGCAAGAGAGCGCCACTGTGCACCGCATGGCGTAAACAAACCACAACATACCTCGGGGCTTTCGCAATTTTCGACTTCTGAGCCTGAAATCATTTAATATAATTTGAATGCACAACAGCTGACTAGTGAAGCTACAACAGCATACCATTGAAAATGTCCTTTAATATATATTGTGAAGTATACAAGTCCTGACTATTTGTACAAAGTGAATTAAGGTGAAAACATCTCAAGAGGCACATGAACATTGGGGTAACGAAGACAATAGTAAAATCTAATTGAACGCAACTCTTAAATGGATTAAGTATGTGTATATTAGTATCCGTTAGAGCTCATTTGGACACAAAGAGCCCGTTCCGGACGAGTTCGATGAGTCCCAGCTTCTGAGAAGACCAATACAGCAGGCCCGTCATGATCAACGTCTTGCAAATACGATCCAGGCAATACAAGCTGGAATTGGATTTGGTTTAAAGAGTTACATAATTATTATTGCAGAACTGCTACTCACAATCTCAGCTGTATGCGCGATTTCGGCAAGGAGGTGAGGGGCTCCTTCATCACATACTGGCGACCGCCCAAAATGCTCAGCTTCATGTACTCATAGTCGTCCACATCGTCGCTGTTGATCTTGAAGCTACGGGAGATCGTATTAGTCAGGTAATAGAGTACAGATATGTTTGTGTGGCTTACATTTTTCGATCTGTTTCTCCCAATTTATGATAGATCTGCTGGAAATGCGTGGACTTGAAGTCCCAGTTGCGCGTGGTGAAGAACTGAAGCACCTCCAGACCCACAGAGACCTTCGTCTGTACCCGGACCATGCTAAGCAAAGAGGAATGTGAGTACAGTGAGTACACCATGAGGAGTGGGATATGCCAGCTCTTACAAGCGACGCTGTCCGAAGATGAGGAGCAGAAAGTCGATGATGTAGGCCGGCAGCCACATGAACATGATCGTGCAGAAGGTGTGGTACAATTTGCTGGACGTCATGTTGCCATCCGGATACCAGAGACCCACCTCGAAGGGGTACTTCTTGCCGAGATCCCGGCCCACGTCCATGACCCATTTCCAGGTGCGTTTCTTGGCATCGTCCACGGTCAGATTGTAGACTGGTATCTGCAGGGGCCTGTGACAAAGGCAGGCTCTATTAGTTACCCATGGGAAGTGTGGCGTGTCCAAGACTTACCTCTCCTCCACGAAACTGTTGTGGTACGGCAGCAGAATCAACCCGTTGATGGCTATATCCACTGGTATGACCTCCGACCTCAAGTCACCGTTGCAAATCATGGATCGAATGACGCCCTTGCCGGCGCCAATGAGCACGCCCGTGGGTCCATTCATGTTGTCCACCCAACCTGGCAGGGGCTCAGCCACAGCGGGCGTTACTGGTGGAACAGAAAAGATGTCAACTACAGTCGAACAGACTCGCACCTTAAGATTATCAGTGGAGGCCAGGGGTCAAGAAGAGCAAACAACGTTGAAGATAGAGATAGATGTTTATGTACAACAACCTAGGAATCGTATTTATTTGGAAACATAACCTCGAATATGCGTAACTATGACTAAGATTTGTGACTAAGTAAATGCCTGTGACCACCAAACAAACGAGAATCCAAAGACTATCCAGAATCCTTGGTCTCAAAACAGGGCCAAGGCCCCCGTCCACTTGAGGACATAGTATAGGAACAGACCCACAATGACAGTCTTGCACACGACATCCACTATGAATTGGCTGCAGAGGGAGAGACACGTGAGAGTTAGTTGGCGTTCTGGCCTCTGGATGGATCACTCACATCTTCATGTGCATGCGGGCCGTGGGCAGGTCCTCCTCCTTCTCCTTCAGTATAAACTTGCGAGCACCGAGGGCACACTGCACCATGTAATCGTCTTCCGTCTCCTTCACGTGCATGTTCATGTTAAAGCTGCCATTGGAATGAAGATTAGCATAAACTCTGAGCTCGAACCTAAGGTACTTACATCGCCTTGTCCTCCTCGTTGAGTTTGTTCCACAAGGAGCAATAAAGTTCGGAGCGGAAGGACCAGGCTGTGAGGGTAAAGAACTGAAGCACGCCCAGGCCCGTCGAGATCTTCTCCTGCACTCGCACCATGCTGAAGGGGTAGAGCAGATTCAGTGAGTAGGAGAGACCAACTTTCAGCTAGATTTACTTACAATCTCTTTTGGCCAAACAGAAGCAACAGGAAGTCGAGGAAGTAGGCGGGCAGCCAGTGGAAGAGCGAAACATTGATGTTGTGGTAAACTTTGTTGGTGGTCACACAGGGATCCGGATACCAGAGGCCTGCGTTGAGTGGTATCTGCCTATTGATGCGCTTGCTCAGCTCCACCACGGTGCCCATTGTCATCTTTCTGTGCTCCGCATTGGTGATGTTGTAGACGGGCACCTGGGCGGGGCGCTTGGCCTGCTTGTTAAACTCGTAGGGGATCACGATGAGGCCATTGATGGCATAGTCCACGGGTATGACCTCCGCTTTGTAGTCCTGATTGACCAGCACAGATCTGATGACGCCCTTGCCGCAGCCGATCATCAGACCCGTGGGTCCATTCATGTTGTCCACCCAGCCAGGAATCGGTTCATAGGCAGCAGGCGAGACTGCGGGAAGGAGGCGAAGAAGTCCGATTAAAAGGCCATCAATTGGATACGTTGGAGATTCCAAGTGATTGATTGACTCTACATACCACGAAAGCACCAGAATGATGATCACCGAAGCCGTTTTAAGTGTGAGTTTGAGTGTTTGTTTGTTTGTTGAATGGGAATGTGGTTTGGAGAGTTCCATGAATGAAAGAATGAATGAATAGTGAATGTAGGAATATATTTATGTAGTCTGAGTATATTCGTGTCAACAGGTAGAGAGTGTGGCGCTCGATTGTGTTGTGTTGTGTTGTGTTGTGTAGTTTGTTCTGTTTGTGTTGTTTGTGTTGTCTCGGGAGCGGATGGTCCTCAGCACTGGATCAACACTTGGACACTTGGAACACACACAAACACACATATGACACATAGCACATTGAATTTTGTTTTGTTTTTCTTTTTGTTTTTTTGTTTTATTTCACATGAAACATAAAATATCACTTAAGCTATAAAATGAAAACCAGATTCGAGGCACTCGAGTGGTGCCCCGAATGTAGTGCCCCAAAGCGAACCTAAGCAGAGTTTGAGATTGATTTGATTGAGGAATGCGCGCAGATGAATTTGAGAATTGTTTTGGTCCGAATTCGAACTCGAAGTCGAAGTCGAAGTCGGAGGCCACCACCTTAGATGCCCAAGAGACGTGCCACCACACCGTAGGTCCAGTAGCACAGGGAGCCCACGATGACCGTCTTGCACACACGATCCAAGATGTACATGCTAAAATGGAAATAGATCTGGAATCTATGGGGTGCAAGTATTGTGGGGCACTCTTACAGCTTTAGCTGGAGCCGGGCACGCGGCAGGCTGTCGGGCGATTCCTTCATCAGATACTGCCGCCCGCCCACGACACACGACTCGATGTACATGGGCACAGTCTCCACGGGGTCCATGTCCATGTTGAAGCTTTCGAGTGAATCTCATTTAGTCAACTTCGGCCACTCCGTACTCTTTGGGTACATACTTTTTCTTGTCCACGTCGTTCATGATGTTCCAGAGGGACGAGTAGGCGTCCGACTTGAAGAACCAGGCCCTCATCGTGAAGAACTGCAGCACCTCGAGGCCCACAGAGATGCGGTTCTGAATGCGGACCATACTAGCCGAAGGAAGGGAGGGAGGAGGAAACTGTCAGCCCTGGCTGGTTTTGTGCCCCTGGCGAAACTTACAATCTCTTCTGGCCGAGCAGCAGCAGCATAAAGTCAATGAAGTAAGCGGGCAGCCAATGGAACAGGATCACGTTGATCTTGTGGTGCAGCCTGTTGGTGGTGATGCAGCCGTCCGGGTACCAGAGGCCCGCCTCGAACGGATAGCGATAGCCAATGTCCTTGCTCATGTCGATCACCTCGCCCCACTGCATCTTGCGGTGGTCTGCGCACGTGATATTGTACACGGGCACCTCCGCGGGCCGCTCCTTCAGTCCCGTGAACTGGTAGGGGATCACGCACAGCCCATTGATGGCATAGTCCACCGGTATCACCTCCGAGAGATGGCGCGTATCGATGAGCATCGAGCGGATGACGCCCTTGCCGGCGCCCACTATCAGGCCGGTTGGTCCATTCAGACTGTCCACCCATCCGGGCACGGGCTCGTAGGCCGATGGCGACACTGATGCAGTGAACGTTGGGTATCATCAATCTGGACAGGATACAGGACACTGCGGATGCGGGGGGACTCCGAGCAATTTGTATGCGTGCTGTGCTTCTCCGCTCAGGCAACAGGAGACGGAGACGGAGGCAAAGTCTTTGGCTGGGTCTTGGCTGTAGCAGCAGCAGCGTGAACAGGCGGGCGGGGGGTGGTGGTTGGGCGGGAGGTAGGTATGTATGTAGGTAAGCGAGGCTGGTTGCAGTTGTTGTTGTTGTTGTTTGCATTGCATGCTCATTGAACTTTTTGGTCAATGACGATGCCAGTCGTAACCCTCTGTGTGCTGTGGTTTCTGTTGCTGTTTCTGTTTCTGTTTCTGTTGTTTTTGTTGTTGTTGTTTAAGCAATGTTTTAACCCCGCCATGTACATAATTTAACTTTTTCTTTTTTTTTTTGTTGGTTAAGCGTTGTTTCTGTTTTGATTGCTGTTTAAACACATTCGTTTTGGTTGCAGTTTTCTTATAGAGAAGCTTCTCAGCGGGGAGGAGCATCTGCAGCGTTGGTGTTGGTGGTGGAGCAGGCGTAAGCGCAATGGGTGAGCAGGAGCGGAACGAGGTCGGACACACACACAAAAAAAGCATAAAAAAACGACTCTAAACAATTAGCAGAAGGCAGCAAGAAGCATCTTAAATGTAGCCCCTAAATGCCGCGCGGACCAACCCTGGCCACTCCCTTAGTCTATTCATCTGCTCAGACATTCATCGTCATGGAATCGCTAAACTTTGCTGCCACGTTGCCAGCTGATTAGCAAATGAAGACGCTATTGACAATGTTTATGGTGTATTTGCCATGCTAAGGGGGTCATCAATGCCTTGAACCCAATCGGAGGTACTCACAGATGGAGACAGAGCTTCTAGACAGGGGCGTTGCAGCTAGGCATGTGCCATCAATTGCAGGCCATGAGCCGTTGATTACCTCGTTATAAAGAGCGTGTGCCCTAGAGGTAATACCCATTGGAACCAGTTAGAGGCTAAGGGAGAGGGCTTCTAGGGAAACACGTTTGGCCTCGGCTTTAGGGCAAATTGAGTGTTACAGTTCTCCACCCATACAATCGTACTGCTATTCGAAATGCTATATAGACGCAGTATAGTACGTATTACGTTCGTTTGTTCAATTATCAATGATCAATCGGAATCCTAACTAGTCTAACTAACTAATTAATCAAAGTCGATGTAAATGATTTAAGATGTTCGGTATATTTGCAGTATATTTTGCATATAAAAGGATATACGTATGTATTTCGGTATATATCTGAGGGTCTGACGGTATTGTTATCGATAACTCAGTTATCGATACAGTTTCAAGGTCCCTCTGAAAAATGCCAGCAACCGGATCACATTTTTATTTTGTGCGTGCTTTTGAGAAGTTCTTGCGAAAGAGGTAAGCTCAAAATAAAATAGCTAACAACAAAAATTGGGAAATCCCACCCAGTCCTCGTGTTCTACGAGGTGCATCAAGGAATTCGGCGACTTCTGGCTGCTCGTTGGAGCCGAAAGTCATGGTACAGCTGGTGGCTCCTGTTATCAAAGCAGAGCCAAAAGCTGACGAATTCTCTTTCGCCAGAATTGGCGGGCTCTAATATTGTCGCTGGCTTCGCCTTCGATTGTGTCTCCGACTCCGTCTATTGATATTAGACACGGATATCGAATGTAGCAGACTCTGCTTTTAGCGTGATAAAGTGAATGCACAAATGACGTATTATATTCGTAATCATCAGCTTTTGGCTCTGCTTTGACAACAAGAGACTCCGGCTTAACCTTGTCTTTCAGCTCCAACTTGAAGCCAGGAACCGCCGACTTCCTCGTTGCACCTCGAAGAATACGGCGACTGGGTGGGATTTTACAATTTTGTTTTGCTAATCATTTTATTTTGAGCTTACAGAAGAGACCGATAATCCACTTCCAACCTCAGTGGCAAAAGAGGAGTTGGATGTTGAAAGTCGCAAGGGAAACATGCAACACATCAAGGAGGACACTCGCATTTCGTTCGGAGAATATCAAAAGAACAAGAACGCCATTCGAGATCCGAGGCTAACATCAAAAGCGTAACCATATCTGGGCCTTAAAATCAAAACGGAGTCGGAGACACAATCGCTGTCGAAGACGAATCCAGCGACAATAGACGACAGAGACTGGATCGCTCTTTGCGTAGAGCAGTTGCAGATGGATATGCAAGAAAGTTTGATCCAACCGAGCACAGAGACAGCCCGCTCTTACATGGATGGAATCATCCCTTCTTCATCTCAGCCGCAGTCAGAGCCAAGATTAGAGCCAGAAACTTTTAACGAGGCAAAATTCATCGCTCTTTTTGCAGATGAGAAGACGGGAGCTACGGGAGAACAGGTTCAAAACCACCAAACAACTGCTGCGTGTCCTATCCGACGATACAGATGATACAGGGGGCTTCCCATAATTGTGATTTTTACTATGTGTATAATATTTATTGCCCAATGGGTTACAAAAAACTATCAAAACTAGAGACGTTCCCTCGCTCTCTCTATCTGGCGTATTGCCAAAATTTCCAATCGAAAAGTTTAATTGACAGACAAATCGTAAATTTTGCAAAGAGACATTCAAGAAATAACCCCAGGTGGCCAACAATAATATAAGCAAATGTCTCGGGGCATCATAGCCATAGACCCAAGAGATATAAAATAATAATAGACATAAACATAGACATAGACCGAAGGCAAGTTAAGCGGAGGCGCAAGATTAGTTAGCAGCAGGAGCAGGCAGCACTGGCGTCAGCGACTACAGTTTCCATTTCCCAGGTTTTGCCATTTAGATGGCACTTGCCCCCCCGAAGGCATAGCCACAGACATAGCAAATTAATGACATAAATAACACTTGTGAAGCTGCAAGCCAAAGCAACATAAACATACATGGATAGGCCACCACAGAGAGCCGCTATGGGCCAAAAAGATCACTTACCGATGCTGGGACGAGCGATGATCACCGGCATGGACTCGTAGTGGTCGCGCACCAGGATCTCGGCCAGGCGCTTCGAGTAGGTGTAGGTGTTTGGATGCGGCTTCAGCAGATCAGGGGTGATGGTGTCGAGCGTCTTCACGTCCATCCACTCGGCCAGGCGTATGAGATCCTCGGGCTTGTGGGGGAACTCGTACACCTTTTCGTACATCACCTCCTGGTCGCAGTTGCAGAAGGCCGTCGACAGGTGGATAAAGGCCTCCAGGTGCTTCATCTGCTTGGCCACTGCCAGGGCGCGCTTGGTGCCCACTAGATTCATGTCGATGGCGTCGCGCAGATTTCCCTCCAGCTTGAGGGTTGCCGCCATATGGAACACAATGTTGGTGTTCTCCGTCACATGCTTCAGGCTGTCTCCGCTCAGACCCAACACTGAAAGAGAATGATGAATGAGGATTTGCAGCCCACACACTTGGATGCGCTTCCAGTACTTACAATCAAAGGTAACGTCGCCCTGGTAGATGGTCACCTTCTTGAGCATGTGCGGTCGCTCGTCCCTGATGCGCTGGAAGATGGGCAGCTTGTACATCTCCTCCAGGCGCGACTCCGGGGTCTTGCCACGCTTCGGGCGGCAGATGATGATCACCTCCTTGAGCGAGTGGCAGGAGTAGAGGAGCTTCTCCAGCAGCACCTTGCCCATGAACCCAGACGCTCCCGTAATGAAGATCGTCTTGTCCTTGTAGTACTCCTGCACAGGCGATAGATCCACCGTCATCTTGCTGCAACAAAGCCAGAGCGAGAGAGGAGATGGTCGATTATGTTGTGGCTGTTGCAAGAAGCATTCCGGGAAGGCAAAAACCAGTCAAAGGAAAAATCGCAATCGACTCGCAAAATGTCGCAAGCTGCAAGCTGGAAAAACTGGGGCTAATTCTGTGCCTCGGCTGGCCGGACTGCCCCCGTCTGTGGCACGCGTGCCTCTCTTGCCACAAAAGCCACCTGCTGCAAACGGGTTTCAGATTGGACTTTCAGTTTCTATTTGGGTTTTCGATTGCGCCTGCACTGTGGATTCGCATTTCTTTGCGCCATTATGCAATGGACCGGGTGGTGGGGTAGCATATCGCCCCCACTCCACGCTCGCTGTTCGGGGACTGTTGCAAGTGGACGTTGCCCAATCTGCATTCGGCTTGGATTGCATCCGCGTTACACTTGGCCACATCTGTGTCTCCACCTCTGAGCGATCTCCGGCCGATCTCTTGCACTTTGGGCATGTCACGACATTTATTGCAACAACGAGCGGACGTGTTTGCTTTTTGGCATCCGCCCAAGCATAATTCATAACCCATAACCCTTTATCATAGCCATATCCATATCCACATTGAAATCTGTATCTGTTTCCCCCTTCGAGCTAAGTGTTTAAGGCGAAAATTGCAATGAAAGCATGACACTGCACCTCTGTCTTTGCAGCACTACACCTTGAACTACACACTCGAGCTGGAGCTAAGGCTGAGACTCACAGACAAGTGTTAGAGATGGAGCTCCAGCAGTGGCTGTGGCTGTGGCTGTGCGGCAAATTGCGGTTCTCCTTCATCACTTAGCACCTGCCTTTAGGGGGCTTGTTACCTAGCCTCAGTTTCGGGGTTTATTGCCAATTAAAACGCGTCTGCCGAATGTGTGAAGCCGAACAGTCAGCGGCAGCTGGTGCCTGCAACTTATGCAAGCATCGAGCGGCACACATTGAGCCAAATTTCGAGAGCCACAAATAGAGCCAGCCGCCAGGTCGAGCAAGTTGTCAAAGCCAAAATCATAAGCATAACCACACAAACTCAAGCTAAAACAACGAAGCACCGACCACGTCTCCATCTCCAGCTCTGTCGGATTGACAGCAAACAATAGACTTGGGCAACGAACTTGAGGGAAGGGCGATGTGCGGACACACTTGAAAGAAAGCCGCCAAAGGAGCGGAAATGGCAAAGCAAGGAAGCGAAATTTAAATGTTTGTTGCACTTCCCTTCTAATTAGAGGCAGGAACAGATGGAAGAATCAAAAACATATTTCTTAGCTTGAGTTTTTGGAATAATTTTGGGTACTTTTGGCTATCTTTCGAGGCCACATTTGAGCTGATTAATATTGAAATCAATCAATCAGCAACTTCTTTCTAGTGGTTCACAAGTTTGGATCTTAAGAGCCACTTATTGTAATGATTTTGAAAATAACTGACCCTACTAAAAGCGACACTAT
Organism: Drosophila guanche; assembly: GCF_900245975.1. Classification (NCBI taxonomy): domain Eukaryota; kingdom Metazoa; phylum Arthropoda; class Insecta; order Diptera; family Drosophilidae; genus Drosophila; species Drosophila guanche. The sequence goes on along the minus strand of NW_022995743.1, from coordinate 10,192,539 downwards.
ACTAAGTATACTTATAAATGTATGCCATTTGAATTCGCTCCTCTGTTTTGTCATATTTTCAAACCGGTTATGTTAGGTTAGGCATTCATTTGTAAGTAGTAGAAACATTTTTAAATCTTTGTAACTTTATCTGTGTGTGTGTGTGTGTGTTTGTCTGTCTGTCTGGCTTCCTCTTGTCTTGCATATTGCAAATATTAGCTGCGGCCTCAGAACTGACTATCGATGTTGGATGGAGTGGGTCCATTAAAACGATCGAATGTGCACTACACAGTCCAACAATTTGTCAGTCTATGTGTCTGAAGTTGCAGCAAAATGAATGATAGACTGACTGTTTGACCTCTGGGCTAAGGCTTCTGCCACGAGCAATCGTGAGTTTTGTGTGTAGGATCATTAAGTAAACCACTCGAGGCACCATGAAATCGAACAAATTTTTAAATGTTTGGCAATTCTTCGATTCCATTCCCCCCACCCCAGTTGGCCTTTGGTGGCAGGTCTCACAAATACAAAAAATAAGAAAAAAACCCCCCTGAATATGTAAATTGCTTTTTGTATCGGATCGGACACTGATACAAAAATGAGATGAAGCCCAGGCGGGGCATAAAATTGACAAAGCGACAACACAGCGCAACGCAACGTGTAAGCTCCGAATCAAATTTATGCAAAGGGCCTCCCCCAAGGGCCTCACTGCCACGCTCACGGAAATGTACCAGCAAAATGTGTATAAATATTAAAATATTTAAAGACTTAATATTTTGTATCTAGTGCGACAGTTCACGACACGACCCTGACATACACAGACACAGACGCGGACAGACAGACAGACAGACAGACTTGAGACGATCATGAGCAAGTGGCAGTAGAGCAGACAACAAGCAGCTCGATTATACAAAGATGTTTATATAATCTCCAATTAAACGCTTCGCTGGGCAGGTAAATGTTTCGAATTGCTGCTGCCATTGCAGCAGACCAATTGCCTCGAAAAGCGAAAGACAATACCTCAATCAAAAGACAACTACAATTGTACGTAGAAATATAAACAAAACCATTTGCAAGGGACCACCAAGGCGCTTTATGGCGAATTTTTTTGATGCATTCAAGTGTTTCAATTACCTAGAGTGGTTGGGATTCTTTTCTTCAATTAAAACGCTTGCAATTTCGTTGAAACAAACACGTCACACGCGAACGCGACTCGATGCGAGATTAGAGACTGCAGCGGAGTGAGACAGTTCGGATCAGATCGGCTCGAATCGAATCGGATCGGATCGAGTTGGAGATGGAGATGGAGACTGGAGAAGACACTCGATGTGCACGCTACGACACTCGACAGAAGACTGAACGCGGCCAGGCCAATGCTTGCCAATATGAATGGGTCTCTGAGTGGGCTGGCCTGGGGGGGGGACTCTGGCCCAACTGGTTGAAGTTGAGGCACTCGCTATGGGATGTGGCAAACCATAGCGAAACGAGGCGAAATCTACATAGCCTGGGGGTACGAAGGTGTTTGTTGGTACAGAAACCCATATATCTATTAGTTTGGACAATTTAGGCGGAACTGTCTCTGCTCTGGGCTGCTCCAGTGCTGGAAGAGTGTTGTCTTTTGGCACTTAGTCGCGGCTAAAACATTCCCACATCCCAGGGCGTAAGTAAACATATTTGATGGACAATTAGATGCGCAATTTGGCCGAGATTTTATTGGCTTTGCAGCGTTGTTTGAACTCTGCTGCGGGCTCTAGATAAATTTGCATGCATATTCGGGTCATTATTGATGCAAAATTAGCCATGGTCGGATTCAGTTTCCATTACACAATGCTTGCTGCTGCGACTGTGGCTGCTGTGATTTCCATATTGCTAAAACTAATTAGGTGGTTATCAATCTCCTATGCAAATTGCTTTGTTTCCCAATATTGCGAATATACTTAATCAATGCTTACGCTTTCCTCTGCTTTTTGCGAATTTGCAAAACATAAATTCAGCGAATTGCTAAAATTATTGCTGAAATGAATATACAAGTCCATTAATATTGCGAATTCAATTATTGAAAAGGCCGCCACATGCACATAAATTCCTAGTGCGATGACACTACTCGATAGTATTCTTTATTTCTGTGCATCGTTGTATCGATATCTTTCTAACAAATATATCGAAGTTCAATGGTAAAAATCGCACTGTTTATGGAAAAAAACACAAAGAAATCATCTATAGCCGCTCAAGTTACGTCATGTAAGTTTAGAATTTATACCACGAAAATTTCGTCATATCATGAACGAAAACTAAACCTGCCAACCTAAATTAATTTTACATGAATTCCAATGCTCAGTGGCGCCACCGATTCTTAAGTTGCTATCGATAGTGCTATCAATAGTTCCCCGCCTCTACCAACTCAACGTGCTAAGTTCGCTGTCGCAAATTTTTGTTCCAAATTTTAATTGCAAAACATGGCCGAACTTGATGACTTTTTCGCGAAAAAGGATAAGAAGAAGGGCAAGAACAAGACCAAGTTTGTGACTGCCGACGAATTGGTCAAAAACCTGGAGGACAGCACCAAACGGGAAGTGGTCAAGCCAAAAAAACCCGAACAAGCAGCAGCAGCTGCAGCAGTCGATGGCGGCGTGGCAGTAGTGGGCGAAAACGAGACCGACACCAAAGTGCCAGAGTCCGTAGCGGTAAGCCTGGTGAAATCAGCATATCAAAGAGTTAATTGATTACAATTGCTGTCGTTTGTTTTCGTGTGCAGCCCGTCGAAGAGGAGTGGAATGAGATCGAACCTGAGCAGCGCAAGGATTACAGCGGGTTGAAAATTGGCCAGCTGAGCTCAAAGTGAGTTTCGTTTTGTTCTGCTTGTGCGTGTATCCGTATGCGTCCAATTAAGTGTACAATGACAATCTTTGCAAGCTGCAGTCGCCTGATTCCAACGAGCGAGCAACTTCTCTCCCAGATTAAACAGTCCAAATTGCATGCTAACCACTTTTCTCCATATGACAGCTCTGACAGGGAGTCCGAGGAGGCTCGGGCAGCCCGAGTTGCAGCCGCTAACGACGCTGGCAACTACGAAGAGGATGACGATGATGATAGCAATGGCTATGAGAACGTGCAGGTTGGAAAGAGCGGTGGTGGTAGTGGCGGTATAAGTGGCGGCGGCGGTAAGAAATCCTGGAAGAAACTTATACCAGCCGAGGATGTTACGCAAATCCCAGTGCCGATGGAGGTTGAAAAGTCATCCTCAAAGCCCTATGTTTCACCCGCGTTACGGTACAGCGTAAGTTGCGATCACCTGACTATTTGATCATTAATTGATATGTGTTACCTCTTCCCTTTCCAATTAAAATAAGCAGCAAATCAGTGGACTTGGAAGTGGCATTGGCGGCGGATCGCGTGCGCGACGCACTGCTCCGGACATCACCAATACTGAGTTCTTCCCGACGCTCAGTGCAGCACGCCCGGAGGAACAGCGAAAGAAGAAAAACGAACCCGCCTTCGAAGAAGTCCGTCACGGCGGACGCTTTCAGCGCGTGCAGGAGCCGACAACCGCACCCGTGGCGGCTACCAATCGATTCCAGTCGCTCGACGATGAAGCGGACAGCTAGGTGCCAGCTACTGCGGACGCTGTTGCTACCCCAAGAAACCGTTTTCTACCACTGTGTCCACTGCTGAGCTCGCCGCTACATTCGGCAGCAAGTCATTTACAAGTTCGTAGTGTTCGCACGCATATGTCAACTTTTTCTAGGCTTTTTGATTCATCTTTGCCACCTCCTGCTACTGCTACTCCTACCCCTATACCACATACACTATTGTTCATTTCGTTTTGCATTTTTGAAGTATGGAGTCAATGTAACAGAATATGAATAATAGCCATGCGTTGAAATCCGTTTATAAACGTTACTTTTGTATAACCTCGCCGGTTCTCGTTTTGTGTTAATCATCCTCGACAAGGTCCTCCGGACGGCTGTCCGCATAGCTGCAAGAGAGTGCAGATCAGTAAGAGAGGTCGTCTTTGGCCGAAATGGCGGGATCCCGCACTGACTTTTCACTGTACGGCTGATCAGGCGTGTTGTGGTACGAACTCAGTTGCGGCTTGGACAGCATCTTCTCCGGAAAGTTCCGTATTAGGTATAGCCAGCACTGCATGGTTCTGCAACAACACTCAGATAGGGATTACGTCAGATAGGGCACTCTCGTGGGAGCCGATGCTTACCCGTCTGTCTCCGTCCGTATGGTTTGTTCCTCGCGATCGTAGTAGTTGGGGTAGTCCTCCAGCTGGTCCAATTTGGAGAACATGGCCTCATCCACCTCGTAGATCTCGCCATGTATGTTGTTGCCATCGCCAGGTCTGGCCAAAAGGAATGGAATGTTGTACCGGGTGCCCACAACCAGTGGAAACTTCACCGCCGTTGTCCCACGGCCCAGAAATCGTGCGTGGCCGTTCTCCTTTTTGGTCAGCCAGTGATGGTTTGGCTCCCCGCTCTTCAGCGTGCCATACACAAAAACTCTCGCTGACATTCTCAGCATTACAGGCTACAAGTGTGCTTTTCCGCTGGGCTTATCAGTTGCGAGGGTTATCTTGCCCATCCATTTCGCCCCAAAAGTTTGACCAGTCGTCGCAATCCGTTCTCTCTTCTTCTTTGTTGGCAGTCGTTTGCCATTCACCGCGCGACCTGTAGCCATGCACTGGGAGAAATCGGTATAGTCAAAGGGGGGGCAAGTGGAAAATTTCTGTGCTAGCCCCATATCATATGTCCATATTTATGTTTATATAACATCATCGATTAAATTTACTTCGAATTGCTTCAGCTTTATTTGCTTTTCTTTGTCGAAAACTTATGAACTTACAAACTACGGTCGCTAAAATCTAGTTACTGCGTACAGTACATATCATTGTGTATATCAATTGCCCATATATGTATGTGTATGTACGTTTGTATATACGTGTATATATCAATCTGTTAAGTCTGTTTCCCCAGGGTGGGAATCAATATTGTACGGTCTACAAATGCAACTACCGGTAACATTCTATTAATAATTGGCCAGGCTTCCCAGAGCACATCCAAGGGGGAAACCATTAGTTTTGGGCCTCATAGCTCAGATCGTCCTGGGCAGGATGCTTGTGGGTGCGGCGGTGGCGCATGATGTACGGATGGGTGGAGCTGTTCTCGTAGCTGGACAAGTACTGCAGGGAAAGCAGCTTCTCCGGATACTTTTGCAGTAGATAGACCCAGCACGGGATGGTGCTGCAAAGAAGTGAAATAAATGTATGTACGTAAATAAATTATATGCCGATCAGATGTATGACGTCAATGCTCACCCCTCGCCCACGCCGATGTTCATGTCTTGCTTCTCACGGGTGTAGATGTCTTCGCAGTCCTCGAGGTTGTCCAGGGAGTTGAGCATACGGTCGTCCACTTCGTAGATCTCACCGGTTACATAATAGCCAATGCCTGGCTTGTTCAGGAGGAAGGGAATGTTGTAGCGCGTGGCAATGACCAGCGGCAGCTTCTCTGTGGTGGTGGCCTTGCACCAAAACTTGGCAAACCCATTGCTAGAGCTGGCGAGGATCGAGTTGCTCGGCTGACCGTACTTCAGAGCTCCGTAGACGAAAAGTTTGCTCAGAGCAGTTGATGCTTTCTGTGTAGGTGTGGCATCGGTGTCGGAAGAGAGAGAAAGGCAAGAAGTAAGGTTAGGTTAAAGACCCGATTTTCGGGGTTTAAGCAGGTATGGCAGCTGCCCAGGACTATTTTAATATCGAACACTTTGTCAAGCTTATCACTGATCCTGAGTATTTTCCATTCTTAAAAGCCCCCCTACCAACTTGTTGATAACGCTCGACACACGAGTCACAAGTCTGTTCGTCTCCGCGATTATATTCGGTAGTTTCGTATTTATTTTTAAAATTTGTGTCGCGTTCTGCTGCTGGGGAAGGTGATGGGGATGATTGGTTTAACCGGTTTGGTGCATTCACACTTTTTTTGTGTTTTTGTTATAGCACTCATTGTGTTATTGTGGCTAACAAAGCGTTTTTTCGGGTTGTTCCACTAAAACTGCGCAGCAGCTATGTACACACGCCTCCATCAAAAATAAGAACAACATACATACGTAGCTACATACATATATGATGTATATAGTATGATTAGTTGCATAAATAATTGCTTAAATCGGTCTAATCATTTACTGTAAATGGAAACCACACGCTATCGCTACACAACCTATTATCCGGCCTTCAATCAATGTCATTACTAAATGAACCGTTGCATTGAGGCATCTGCTTACATAACTCTCAGAACAAACGCACACATAACACACCCACACAAATATTAGCATACACGATATACACCTTAAAGATAACATCAAGAGTAGCACTTTCCACGAAACAAAATTAAATCTTAAATTTTAGCTTTTCCCCCGCTTTCCTTTTTGGAACATTTTCAACTTTCCAAAGCCAAAGGACAACAGGATACGCACACATGTGAGCAAGTGTGCGCGTGTGTGTGCAACGCCATCTCTTTTACGTACCTTGACTTGGCCCATTTTTTGCTTTTATGGCGTCTCTTTCTGTTCAGCAGGCTGTCTTAAGTTAATTAAAATTGCAAATTGCTGCAGTTGGCAAGAGAGACAAGAAATACACGCTCCTCGATGTGGGGAAAAAGCTCCAGCTAAAAAAGACCGCGCCGTTGGAAAGCAAAACTCCAACTAAAACGCGACGGAGAACAAACGGAACACGAGTGCTGCTTTTGCTGGGCCTGGTCGGTCCCCCTCCAATAACAAGAAATATGAAAACACGCCACACGCGCGCCTTTAAAGACGCCAACGCCGCCGTCGACGTCGCTGCTGATGTCAATTCTTTGCTTTAGTCTTTATCTAACAAATACCCTGCAGTCAGCAGACATTCTAGGCTGTGATTTAGTTAAAAACTAGTCCCATTTTAATACACATTTTCGGAAATTATCCTTATCGGAAAATCAAGACAACACACACACACACACACACACAGGCAAACAGGTAGCTGTCCCTTTCACTCTGCCACAGCTACGCCTCTGGAGCGCACGTACGCATGTTTTACTCTTGTCAGCTTAGCTCTAGTTTTTTCCGTCGATCAGTGGTCGATTAAAGATATAATTCATTTAAATTTTCTAGCGACGGGCCTTCCTTCCATGTGCCAGAAACAATAACAATTCGCATTGTAATTTGGCGTTGAGTCTCGCTCTCTCTCTCTCTTTCTCTTTTCTCTCTCTTGTGTGCGCTCACCATTTGGATGCCCTACAATCGTTGCGTTGAGGCATATCAGTTCGAAGAGAGCTCAGAGAAGTAAAGCATTCAACAGATGTTTATATAAGCGAAATAAAAATAATTTAATTATAGAATCTGCAATGGCAATTCGAGAAAAATTCGAACGAGTGACGTCAGCAGTAAGGGAACTTAAAACAGACCGAGAAGACTGCATCCGTCTGTCCCCAAGGTTAATAGTATTTTGTGCAAATGCCATTTTGGGCATAATGGTGGTGCTTGTGTCGGCAGGCACACATGTTGGGCGCGAAGCAGTAGGCATGGGGTCCGCAATCGCTGCAAAGGATTCACATATGAGACTGGAGCGAAGATAAGGATCGATGTACTTACTGCTTGCAGATGGGCGTGCACTGCTGCCCGTGGAGCAGGGTGGCGCGGAGCTCATAGCCCTGGGCACAAATACATTGTCCATCGTATGAGCATCGTCCGTGGGTGCATCGCCTGCAGAGGATACGTTTAGGGATCATCTTTTATCCAACTGCAATTCAACTTACCCGTGGCATGGGTCCAGGAGGCGTGCAGTCCTGTGTCGACAACGTCGGGAAAGAGCATCAAAGTAGTAGTGCCTGGCCCTCCGGCACACACACAGATCCGGCGCGGCACAGAACCCACCCGCTTCTTGACAGCCTGGCAGACACTCGGCGGCACAGACTAGTCCATCCGGATTGGCGCCCACGTACTGGTCGGCACATGGGCAATCGCCATCCTCAAAGCACACGCCTTCCTGGCAGACAATGTTGCAGCGTCGCACGCACTGCCGGGTGTTCACGACAAGCATTTCGTAATCGGAGCACAGTGGCGGTGGCTCATTGATCTCCCAGTAGCCGTAATCGTAGTAGTAGTATCCTTGCACCAAGACGTATTGCAGCACCAGTTGAAGGAAGACCGCCCGGCCCAGCATCTTTTACAATTGCAAATGATCTCCTCCATGGGAAACGATACCGATGCGGGTCGGCGTGGGCAATGAGAGTGAAAGTGATTACCGGAGGCGGCGCAATTTGTGTACAGAATCCATTAGTCCCGTTATTGCGGCGGTCACGATCGCCCGCCATGTGTAAACATTACGTCGATGATGCAATGGACAACTGATAACCGCTCGCCCGGAGAGCCTCTCAATCTAAATTACAACAAAAGCATTTGCATGCAAACGAAGCCAACAGACGCCGACGCTCATCGACATTACTCATCGCAGCAGCTGCTGCTGGGAGCTCGCATAGTGGTGGGGCGGAGAGACAGAAAAAGAGAGAGCACCCAGCGAGATAGAGAGGGAGACCCAATATGAGCGCAATTCTGGAATGTCTGGATTCCTCTCTCGATGGCGTCTCCGCAGTCACCCCCACACCGCATTGCCCTACAACTGGGGACCCCGGCTACGACATCGACAGCGACTCCAACTCCAACTGTAGCTGCAGCTGGTTTGAATGCGCCCCATTCATTCAGTCTTTTGGGGTCTGAGAGCAATGTCGGGCCTCCCAGTCCCAGTCCCGATCGGGCAACGGCAACGATAAAGACAAAGTCAGCGGCACCACAGAAACGGCGACGCCTGCGCGAACGGAAGTTCAAAGTGTGGCACAAAGTTGCAAAATCGAAGGCAATCGGTGATTGTAGTGCGATCTCGAATTCGCATCGCAATTGGGTGTATATTGAAGAACAATAAAAACGCAAACGCATCAGAGTTCTGTTCTCTATTTTCTGTGGCTTTTCTTCTCCATCCAACGTCGAATGAACCGCTTCAATTGCAATTATAAATTGAATGCTCGATTCTAGTTCTCTCCCACTCCCCCTCCGTCATACTCGTCGTGCTTGCGAGTGTGTGTGTGTGTGTGTGTGTGTGTGTGTGTGTGTGTGTATGGGGTGAATAACATAAAACAGACAACGGGCGAAAGCATAAAATAAACAATACCATTTCGGGCGGTCAGCTGGGAGGAAGTTCTGGCCCCAGCGCTGCTGGTGGTGGCGCAGCGCAGCAGTGGTGGTGGGTGTGGGTGTAGGCCTGTGCTGTGCTGTGCTGTGTCCGTTGTGTGGAAGTGCGTGCTCGCGCAAAGCTATTGCTTAGAGTCTATTATGTATCCGGCAAGTGCTGACGCGTTCGCGTACTGACATCGCCATCGGACAATCTCTGAACTCTGCAAAAACGAATCATCCAAAATGTGTTACGTTATCATCACAAGCGGCAGTCTAGTCTGGTTCCTCTGCACCCTGGTTGCGGACATGCTCATAGCGGCGGCCCTGGTCACGCCTAGGTGGCTGCTTGGTCCCGCCCAGCCCGTGAATGGGCACTCCTCCGTCTCCTCCAGCCAGCGCCATTCCTCCGTGGGCATCTACACCCGCTGTAAGGTGATGCACCAGGTGGGCTACCACTGCGGACGCTTCGACCTGGATGGCCTGGCGACAGACAGCAGCGTCTATCCCAGCGAATGGAAGGTGGCCATGTTCTTCATCTCCCTCGGATTCGCCCTGCTCTCGGTCACGGTTCTACTCACTCTGCTCACCTGCTGCCGTCAGTCAGCGTTCGGCAAGAGCATTCACAACATGACCGCCTGCGCTCAGGTGGTGTCAGGTGAGGACATGCTCCAGAAGTTGTTCACTGACAAGAGTTTGCATATACTAAAACTTGTATTCCAGGAATCAGCGTGATGTTGGCCCTTTTCCTGCATCCTATGGGTTGGGGAGCGGCTCGTGTCCAGCGGCTGTGTGGTCCGGAGGCAGAGCCCTTCTATCCTGCCGACTGCAGTATAGGTAGATACTAAATGAGATTTTCCGCAAATGCGAGCTAAAATTAACACGTTCCCCACACAGGAATCTCATTTTACTGCGGCGTCATCGGCATACTCCTCACATTTGCCGCCGCTGGCATCAGCTTAAAGGCGGAGTCCTCCAACATGCGCACGCGCGTTCGTCGACGCGTCGAGGAGGGCAGCAAGCTGGTCTGCATTCCATAGCTGTAGCAGCCCTCGAAAATTGAGAACTTCCATGCAGCGAGAATAATTAACTTCATTTGCGAATTTACTGAAACTAGTATAGCATAAATAAACCTCTAACATTTCTACGATTTCTACAATGTACAACATCTGGCGGAGTGCCATGCTTCTATTTGTTGCGCTTGCCCTTGGCTTTGCCTGGCGGTTTGCCTAACACATCCGGCTGGGCCTTTGGGATATAGACGCCGTGATTTGTCTTCTTCAGATGCGCAAACAGTTTGTTCTTCGAGTCAAACACAAGACGGCAGGTGACGCAACTGTGCTGTGGCTTTGTTGCATCGGCGTCGGGTGCCTCTCGCTCCTCGCAGCTGGGTGCGACTACTGTTGGTGTGGCTTTGACCTCCTTTGGCGGCTCTGCCACTTGCTCAGCAGACTTTCCCTTGCTGCTCGCTGACTTTTTGCTCTTGCTCTTCTTGGCCGACTTTTTTCCCTTGCTCCAGTCGTCTTCAGAGTCGCTCTTAGCTTGGTTAAGCTCTGAAGGAATAGGATCATCGCTAGGGGCATCGCTGTCCTCTTGCTGCTGTTGCTGGGCCACAGTTTTCTTTGACTTTTTGTTTTTCTTGCTGCGTTTGATCGGCGCTGAATCCTCTTCATTAAGCACATCTTCCCCTTGGGCGTCCTCCTGTTCGTCGTTTAGCTGCATTGCATCCAATGTTCCTTCGACCTCATTGAGACTATTTTCGGGAGACGCATCATTGAAGGCTTCCTCCTCGGCCTCCATCTCCTGGCGCAGACGTTCTACATTATCACGGTGCTTTTTGCTATCTTCGTGGTTGGCCTTGGCCTTGGCATTTTTGAATGATTTGTTGCAGGCCACACAGTATAAGTCGTCCACATACTCCAGCTCATACTCGGTTTCCTTGGCATCCAAATTCCCGTCACTATCTGCCTCTGAGCCGTCACCGTCTTCGTCTTCATCCTCCTCATCGGTGTAGTCGTCCGAGTCGCTGCCGTATGCCTGTTCCAATTGCCTAAGCTGCTCTTCGTAGCCCTCATTGAAAACTTTGTTCTCCTTGGCGGAGGCCATCTCCTCCTTGCGTTTGCGCCACTGCTCCCGACGCTTTTCCTCCTGCTTCAGCCGATTAGTCTCGGCTCGCTCCTCCAGCACACGTCTGTAGGCCAAGACACGGCGATCCCGCTTGCGCACAAAGCTCACCAAATTACGAATCTGCAGGGAAAAAGTGCATGAAACAAAGATATCACGAGAAACTTGGAAGTTGCTTACCTCTTCGTTGCGCTCCTTGCGGGCGGCTTGAACAATTTTTTTCATCTCTTTTTCTACCTTGCGCAGGATGAAACGTTCCTTAATCTCCCTCACATCGTACGGACACAGCCATTCGTATGACTTCTTGGTGGTGTAGGCCGTCCAGTAGGCGTAGAACGGGCCCACAACTTCCTCATAGCTGCTCTCTGAATTGCCGAACGCGGGTGCGCAGTCCATCTCATCATCGCTGTCCATGAACTCAAAGTCCTCGGAGGCAATCTTCACGAAGACATCGGCATAGACTTTGTAGAAGCCCTTCGCACTATCGTCGTAGCCTTTATAGCAGGAGCTCGTGAAGTAGGGGAACACATCCAGGCAGTTCTCCGTATATTCTGAATTCTTGCCCCGCAGAATCTGCTCTCGGTGGTTGTCATACCAGGACCGTTCCTGTGCGTCCGAGAGCACTTCATACGCCTGTTGAATCAGCAGAAACTTCTCCTTGGCCTCAGCCAAGCTTTCTGGATTCTTGTCGGGATGCCAGCGGAGCGCCAATTTACGATAAGCTGTTTTGATGTCACCATCGTTGGCGTCTCGTTGCAGCCCGAGCTCCTCGTAGTAGCAGCGCATCTTGACAAAGGTTATAAGGGCTCTTTAAATTTCACGTAAGCTCTATTTAAACCACGTTTAAAAGCGCATGTTGACAACAAATTTCGATTCGCAGCGAAAATACGTCGGAACAGCTGTTGCTCATGAATGCGTCGCATCATTAGTGTTGCAAAACGATGCGATAACAATCGATAGAGCTCCATCCAATCCGACATATATGTTTCTCTCGCTCTGACTGCAGGCATTTCCCATAAGACTATCACTATTTTCGAATTTGTGCGTTTAAAAGTCAAAAGCACCGTAAAAAAATTGCATACTTTGAAGCATGAACAGTTAACTTTTTACATTCCATAATCTTATTTAAAATTATGTCTATCTAATGACAATTAATTGATTGCAGTGCATGGGAGCTCCCTAAATTTTCAAACCTGCAACGGAAACCGTGAGTGTTGTTGTCGCTGCGCTGCGCATCCTTCATTCGCTTTTTTTTCTTCGGCGGCAACGGACGCTCAGCTCCTTTTCTCTGTTGCCGCGCATTCGCTTTTCTCGCCAATACCGCAAACTTACATACACAACAGAACATAGCATCACATAAATACATATAATACAAATAAGAAAAGGAGAAGCTAATCAAGTGCATAATAAAATAACTAAGTGTCAATGGAACCCGCAGGAGCACAGTGAATAAACTAAAGGAATCTTGCAGTGGTTTTTTCTGCTTTTTTACATATAATTTGCCGAGACATTTACAAATAATTTGCATGAAATACACATATTTAGTTTGCCATCGCCAATCAACAATAACAATACACATAAAGTGCCAAAATAACGTAAAACATTTGAGTCTGCAGCAAGTGAAGAGGGGGGAAAAAGGAGAGAAATAGCTTGACATAAAAATTCACAGTTACGTCGGATTTACAACCAGTCGTCGCCGTGCAGAGTTGAGTCTGCGGGGGAGGTTTACCAAAGCACACAGACAACCCACACAAGCACACCCACACATACAGTTACTCGAGCGCACAGCACGAAACGAGGAGTGGAGTCACAGTCCTTGAAGCATCGTTAGGCAATAGAGGAGGCCAGGAAGCATCACAGCTTATAAACCACCCCAACACCGTGGCCCAAGCCGTTGGGTGCGTCGTTATTCGGCCTGAACGGGGAAAAAAGAGCCGCCAACAAAAAATAAACAAGCGAAGCTGTCTGTATGCACGCATGTGAGTGTGTGTGAGCCAGCGTATAGATTTACCGTTCGTTCGTCCGCCTTTCATCTCCCGTTCTCGTGTGTTTTTCTGTGCGCCTCAATAAAAACAGGCGTAATAGGAAGGAAAGGAATGATATTATGAGGCGGCAGACAAAGATAGCCGCATTTGCGAATAAGGTAATTTCGCATAAAATTCCAACACACAGACACATTTGTACATACATTATAGGAAGCATGGGAATTGCAAAAACTATTGAAACTGTGACCCTGCCCTGTCTGAAAGTCGGGAGGGCTTTTGTGCTGTCATAAATGGATTTTCTTATCAGCCCAAAGTGGCCCCAGGAGGACGTTCGGCCTCTATTGTTGCAACTGAATTGCATTTGAAACAGAGCACACCCTAATGGCCACCCCACAATCTCCTCTCTCTGCCATTTCAGTTATACAACAGACAACAGTCCGTCCAATTTCGTTAAGATTAGAAGCTATCACTATGTTTGGATCCAAGCTGCGCTCCTGGATGGAGACGCACATCGTGCGTCCGCGGAAGAAGGGAAACAAGCACAAGCAGGCCGCCTCAGAGGCCTCGCACAGTGGCAGCACCTCCACTGGGAATGGCAAGAAGGCGGGCACACTGCCTCCACAGGGAAGCAACCTCACCAGCCCCGTGCTGACCAGTAGCGCAAGCCACAGCATCGCCAGTCCAGTGCGGAGACGCGAAGTATCTCCCATTCAGTGCCATGTAAGTAATTTATTTGGTACATTGTCTGTAAATATCTCTAACACGAAGCTCTCTAAATTGTGCAGCCTCCCAGTCGTCGGTATGGATGGCAGTCACCAGATGAAGATTCATATGTCATTACATCGCCCAAATCGGACAATCTGCTGTATGCCCCACAATGCTACCAGCCACATCAGCAGCTACAATATCAGCAGCAACAGCACCAGGCCCATCACCTGAGCGTACCCAACTGCAAGGACATCTCCTGTGTGGAAAAGTCACCCACCAAAGTGAACTGTTCCTCTTCGTCCATTTCGTCGCTCTCCTGGTCGACTGGATCCAAGGAGCCCTCGTCGGGCAAGCAAACAACATTCAAGGAGCAGCAGTCCAATGGGGAGTACCACATTCCACCCGAAGAGGAAGATGAGGTGGAGTACGAGGAGGTGGGCGCATTGCTGTTGCGGCCCCAGGCTCCTATAAGAGACTATCAGCGTCCGCAGTCGGAGAACTTGGCCGGCATGCGTCTGATCTACGAGGAGGAGACCAAACCTAACTCCAACCACGTCCGTTATGGCCGTCTGCTGCCCTCGAAACTGGCGCCTGCTCAACTGGGTGATTCTGTGGACAGCCTGATCACTGCTCTTCCAACCATTCCACCAGCTGCAACCACTGCAGCCGCTGGCTCAAGGATTCGTACACCACGGGGAGTGCAACGCACTAATTTCATGCCCGGACCGCGCCCCCATAGCTTGCCATCTCCGGAGAGCGCCTACTCCACGGGCTACTCAACTGACGGCACCTCGCCATGCGCCGCCAGCAACTACAATCCCCCCGAGTACTACATCAACATGCGCTCGGGCACACACTATTTCCCCAAGAGCGTCAACTCGCTGGCCATCGAGGCTCAGCGCTACAAGTTCGGCTTGAATCGCATCGAGGAAATGTCACCCATGGACCCGTTGCCTAAGAGCAACTTTGCTAATGCCGTTCACGGCCTGGAGTCGTCGCCCAGTCCCTTAGCTCTTCGGCAGCAACCAAAGCTATTTGAATGTGAGTTAAAAATTTAAAGTTTGGTCAGGTCCGTTGTTGGAGTGCTCTCCCTTTCTTTTAATCGAGAACCCACCCAACAACAAACTGAGCAATTAACCCATTTAGAGTCCCGGCTCAACTCAAGTGTCATCCCACTCACATGTGGCGCATCCCCATTCCCATTGCAGCACCCTCGCCGAGACAGCGCTGTCGCATAAGGACCAATCCGTGGTACAGCACGGCCGAGCATATGCCACCCTCCTCTTCGGCGCCTACGCGTCTGGAGCTGGATGCCACCAGCACCACCTCCACCACATCGTCGGGCATTAAGTCGGGCAATGAGCTGGAAGTTCCGGCTGCCAAAACAACAGCCGCAACAGAAACAGTAAAGGGAGCAGCATATGCAACCACCATCACCACCAGCTGCAGAGGCACTCCCAGAAAGTCTGCTAGAGTCGAGGTGGAGGGTGGCGTTGCACCTGGGGCAGCTGGGGGAGTTGCTTACGAGTCCTCGGAGGGCTCTTCGTCGTCGACTGAAGTGGAAAATCTGCATGCCCCACACACCATAAAGCGGCGCCACTTGGAGCAGGTGGAGACGACAACAACTTCAGCCCCGGTGGCTGCTGGCGGTGGCGCTGGAGTAACCACCACCTCCTTCATGCTCAGCGACGATGAGGCCACACTCAACGAGATGATTGGCAAGTTTGACGAGAGCTACATCTACGAAAAGGAGACAGACATACTCAGGTAAGTCAGTCAGGCAGTCCCAGCTTTCGTGTGTTTCTCAATTAATTTGCTTACTTGTCTCACACTCTGCAGCAGCGATTCTGACCCCACAGATGACTGTGCCTCGGAGCTGGACACCGGGCAGGATGCGGGCGATGAGTGTGATACGGATGAGCTGCTGGACATAGATTTTATTGACACCTCATCCATGCAGGAGGTGGTCCTCGACCGTCAGGATCTTTCCCGCAATCTTGGAAGCTGCCAGTACTTCTTCAACCAGCCGATCAGTCCCTTGATCAAGCGCAAATCCTCGACCCGCTCCCGTCGGAAGAGCGGACAAGAGGCGGCTGATGGTTCACAGCAACGACGGCGGAAGCGTTTCCTCAAGACGCGTAAGAAGAGCTGCGAGAACCGCGAGAAGCTCCCAGAATCACCACTGCGTCAGCCGCGAGGCTCGCGTAGTGTGGGCGGAACGCCAGTCTGCCTGCGTCGAAAACTGCTGGGCCCCAAAGAGAGGTAAGATGATCGGTCTGACAGTACAGTGCTATATAAAATATTCTTTTTTGACTGTCAGGATCTACAAGACATCGCCGCTATCGAATCGCTCCAATTCGCTGATCTTTGGAAGCATCAATGAGAAACCCTCGTTGACCATTGCCGAGAGCGAGAAGGCGCTGCTGAAGGCTGACTTGGAGGCGGACATCAAGTACAAGCAGCTCATCATGGAGGCCGAACAAATGCTGGAGTCAATGAGAAACAGCTTGCAGAGGTATCACCTACAAGATTCCTACAATAGAGGATTGGATTCTACTAATGAAATATTTTCAGTATTCCACGGGACACACCCGTCGCCAGTCCGAGGCGAGTGAATCCCTTGGCCAACAAGCGCGTGGAAATGCTCAAGCACAGTGAGGTGGACTCAAAGAAGCAGCCGGCGCCACCGGTCACTCCTCCGTCGGAGCATGAGCTGGCCGCCGCCATCAATAAGCGCATCGAGATGCTGAAGTTTGCTGAAAATTCGACAGCATCATCGCCACCAAATAGTCCCAAACCTGGTCGCTGCAGTCCACGGAAGACGCATCTCACCAACTTCATTAATCAGAATGCTCCACCCGAGTTGCCGCCTCGCAAAATAAACGGCAACCCAACGGTAACTGCTCCGCTCTCACCGCAGTTGCAGTTGAATGGGAGGCGGCTCCAGGAGAGTCCCTTGGGCAATCGACGCATGATGACGGTGACGTCGACGACTACGACCACAACGTTCAGCTTCAATGACGACGACTCGGAGATGGACTGCATTGCTGTGGAGGATGTGGGCAATAACAACGTAGAGGAGCCTCTGCCAGCATCTCTTGGCAATAACAACAATTTCTATTGTCCACACAGTGAGCCGCTGAAGCGAAAGGTCTACAAGGGCAGCTCTTCCTTTGAGCGCATCAAGAAGAACTTTGACTTGGAGCTAGGTGAGTACTGTGTCCTGCCCTGATACTCTGATTCATCCTTCTACTAACCCCAATCACAGAAATAAGCGGTCGCAGCAAGTCGAACGAACGTTCGCAATCAAAGTTGTCGACTTCCGTCTCGGCCAAGAGCTCGATGCATGATGTGACGGGTAATGAGACTAAGGCTCAGGCAATGGGCGGCGGAGGTAGTAACCACAAGCAGCAGCTAATACTGAGCACCATTGTGGATCTGAAGCGGAGTCTGGAGAATCAGAGCCATCAGTTGAGCGGCTTGAACGGTGACTAGAACTGAGCGTGAACTGACTAGAGAGGCTAAGATCATCATTATCATACGTAACCCATGCATAATCTAGATTCTAAACACTAAATAGCTTGCAAAGGCCTAAGCTAACAAGTCCAACCGAATCCCTCAGACTAGAAACTGAAATGGAGCGCAATAACTTTCTAAACGATAAGAGAACCGAACCCGATTATTTACACGATATACTCAAGGGTCGCAATGGAAACTATGGACTGGTGCAGAATGTTATCCCTAAAATACGTGTAGAATGTAGTTTATAATTTTTTGTCAATGGAATAAGTGTGTTTTATTCGTAGATATGTCCCAAGGGTTATATTATTTTTTAATTTGTTGATTTAACACCGTCTTTTCCCTGTTAAAACCGGAGGATATTTCATAGATCCATCTGAGCTTAGTTATTTTAGCTTTGTTATTTGTTGTTTGCTGTTTGTAATTTTTTACTCGAACTCAAGTATGATCTCTAGATTTTCATTTAATTTATTTTACTTGAATATCATTCAAATCAGATAGTATTATTTCGTTGGGTTGACACGCTGGAAAGGTGTTCTAAACACCACATCCCTGGTGCACTCTTTACGTAACTATGTAACCCACACATACCATACTATACCAAAAATCTTAGCTTGAATACGTTGATCTTAGACATTATATGGAACTACATGTGTCAATAACTGATATAACTTATCCTTAGTTATAATTATCGAGCGTTTGTGTGCGAGTGTGGAGACTGAATCCTAGGCATATCCCACATAAACAGCGCCTACATCTGGAGATTTATAGAACTCTATTCATTACTAGAATGATTCACTTAACCATCATTATCGAAGAGTATTCGGAACTAGACCTTTAAGTAAACAAAATTATTATCCATCCAAATGAAAATTGTTTGTTTTAGCCAAATTGTTTGTAGTTTAATCGAAAAAACTCGAAATATTGTTCAACTGTTCTGTTTTCTCATTTGCTTAGACGAACAGATATCGTATTGTGTTCCATGAATTTTAAATTTGTTGCAATTGGCAAATGTTATGCTGATTTCCAATTCGGATAAATTGGTTGTAATTTGGATAAATCAATTGTTCTACTAGTTCTTTTCTGAATTATGTAATATTGTGTTGTGTGCCCCATTAATATGCATATAGACGCTATAGAACCCACAAATAGCGATCATATTTAATCTAAGTCAATAATGTAACGTGATAATAAACTTAATGAAAACCCCAAGACCCTGAATTAAAGCGGCAATCATAGTAAGTATGTACATGTACATGTAGCGTATATAGAATAGTTATAGCTAAACAGTTATAATTGTGATTTATTGTTTTAAACCGTCGTTTTACCCTTTGTAGTTTTGTGTACCCTGTTTTCCATTGTAATTGAAATTGCAATTAGTTTTCATTTTCGCTTACGTACGAGCCTTAGCTCACAAAGAGTGTTTACAGTCGAGCATTGCTAGTCAGGGGACTGGGAAGTGGTGTACTGGTGTTAAATTTACTTAATTAGTTTCACCCAAACGCGACACTTGAACATCGACCGCGGGACAGGGACACCGATCGACGTACGAAGAAATTGTATCGAACTTTAATTTGGACGCCGATGCGTAGTTCCAGTTTGGGACGTCGACGGTGCCGAAGCCGAAGTGACGGCTTGAACTTTTAGGTCTCAGCTCTCATGTTAATTAATTTATGCGCCCTAAATTCAAAACAGTCAATTTTATTTCCGATGTGAAGCGACCTTAAGACAATCCAACGAGCTTTTCGATAAGACAATTTACAAAACAAAATCTATTGTAGACAAAGACTGCAGCGGGATTCACCTTTTAATGGGTGTACATATGTGAGTCCCCGTTTCACGTGTGGCATGCGCTATGCCCTCGTTATGGATGTGAATCCAATATCCTATTATAGTCTACACTCGTATAATTATTGTACTTACTTATAATAAAGGACCAATTTTGTGACCCGCCTCCTATCTTAATTGGCACCCAATTGCCAGGGGCCTTGAGTCTGAGTGCGGAATTTCCAGAGATGGCGACGTATTCGATACTCCTCCGATCCCCGTTTCTTGTCATCTCGTTCATTATAATGTCTGGCTGTAAAAAGGTAAAAATAAACTCGACATGTTCTAAAAATCCCCAGAAAAGCATCGACAATGGAAAATTAACAGACAGATCATGGACTCGTTGCTGTTCTGGCTGCTGCTGCCGCTTCTGATGCTAATTATGCAAATAGAGGCACAGAGCGGGTGAGGAAGTGCCCAAGTGGAATACCAAGTGACCAGGCCACGCTTAAAACATCAATTCAACATTAAGTGGGCAGAAATACGGGCAAGCCAGAAAAAAATTCGTCTACCAAATGAGGCATTGGCTGGGCCGGTGGCCCAGTGAAGGAGGCACGACCTGCTGGGACGGCCACGGAGATGCAACTCAACGAGGACAAAACTGGTTCCACTTGGTCTCTTGAGTGTCGCCGGCCAGGAGACGGAATGCAATGCGAAAGGTGGGGGCTGGTTCCAAAAGCTTACACATTCCAACATTGCTTTGTTATACCCTAAGTAGAAAAGGTATGACAAATATTTGCCGGCGGAGGTTCCTGCTAGATAGTTTACAATAGGTGATGCAAGCAACATTCTGTTTTGAAATCTTAATTATACATTTTACATGAAAATGTTCTCTTACTTAGGGTATTGCCATCTGCGGTGCTTTGGAAAAAGTGCCGGGAGAGCGAGGCTGAGCAATGGATTTTGTATTGCTGTCTGTTGAGATTTTTGTTGCTTTTTAACGTCTTTCTCGATTATTGTTATTATTATTATTATTGTGATTCTTGTTGTTGGTATTTCCAACGTTAAGGCAGTGGATTTTTTTTGCCGTAAAATGTTACTTTTGTGTTGACTCTGTTCGCAGTCGCTGTCGACGGAGACGTCGCTGCTGTTTTTAGCCGTGAAGGTCATGCCCAGGTATATGGCATTCAGATTCACCTGAGCTCCGGCCCGGCCCGAGTCCGAGCCGAAGCGCTGCCGCGCGGCACGGAACGGCGTGGCTGCGCTTGCGCTCAACGCTAAACGGGTGATGGACATAAGGGGGGAGTCGCTGTGATGGGGCCTGGAAGGGGAACCAAGGGGGCAGGGGCAGGTTGTTTTGGCAGTTATGAAACTAGTCCAATGACTCGCTCTGTATGCATTTGTGTGTGTGTGTGTGTGTGTGTGTGTGTGTGTGTGTGAGTGCCAACTTGTGTTTTTGCCTTTGCCTCGTCTTCTTGTAAGCTTGTAATTACACAGAAACTCGCAGATCGCTTTGTGTCTTGTCTGCATAGAAAATTCGTGAAAGATACGCTCTGAGCCAAATGCTTGTCAACCATTGAGGCGTCCCACAAAGCTTCCCCCCGTGCCCTGCTGCTGCTGACTTGCTGCCAGTTCTCAATATTTCATCAGCCCACTTCTGCTGTCTATATAAAACGTGAGACAAAATGTGCGCAGTATCAAATACCTCTCTCTGGACGTAATGACACACAGAGCAGGGAATGGAGAGGTGATCATGAGAGCAGAATAGAGAGAGTGAGCTTTTAGGATGAGAACATACAAATCAAAGTTGACAAAGGAAAAAAGAGCAGAGTCATACTAAAGATTAGCGTTGTCTGCTGCGTAGCTGATTGTCCGGTTCTAGGAGGAGGCGAATGAGATCGGGAGGAGAGTGGCACAACTATGTGGAATGGGAGGGCCCTTGTGCAATGATCATCTCCTCCTTCTCTTACTGTTTCGCCTTTTGCCGCTCTCTTTCCGTAAACAGGTCACACTGGGATGCTAATAATGATGATATGAACGGTAGCCAGCTTTTAGCATTAATTTTTCTGACAGATCATGCTGAGTATCATGCTTCCTCTGCTCCACCTTCTCCTTTGACCCTATTCACGTTCGTGTTCTTCGCATTTAGACCCAAGTGCCTCTGAATCATATGCTGGTATTTTATGACTATTTTGGGAAACCTTCCCGGCCTGGCTCTGACGTCACAGTACTACGTCGCTCTTTGAACTTGAGCCAAGTTTGCCCCTGTCTGTGTTCGCGTGTTCCCTTTCGTTAGTCGGGCCTGCTTTGAGTGTGTTTGTGTGGTGTGGAGTGGGGCCAAGCTAATTAATTTCGAGTATACTCAATTAGCGCTTGTGTATTTCCCATTGAGTCTGATCGGATATCGAGACGATCGCGAGCACTTCGGTAAACTGTTTCATCCGCTGCCGCTCACCTGTGTGCATCCCGGAACCAGTTGGAGGCGTACCATTTTTTTATACATCAACAATATTCAGTTCAGTTGTCGCAGAATGTTCGTGAATGAATCTTTGGCATGATTTAGCGCTTTGTAAGATCTGTTTTATGTACAGACACACGAGTGTATTCATGTTTCTGCGTTTCTCCGTCTTCGTCTCTATCTCTGTTCGTGTGTAAGTGTGGAATTTCGAGTTTATGGACTTTGTACCAGTGGCTAGCCATGAACCGCTCTGCTCTGCTCTGCTCTGCTCAGCACAGCTCAAGCACTGGACTGGCCGCCAGCACACACGGGCACCGTCCAAACGTCCACGGGCCAAGTCCAAACCCCCTCCACTCCCTTGGTTAACGTGATCGTGATATATAGCAGAGAGTGGTTTGCCATCTATCCAAACAGCTCTCAGCTGGGATGGGTAGTTGTACATATGTATGTATGCATGTACATATAGTATTTATTGGTGGGATCGGAATGGGGCGCGGGGCTCTAATTATTCCGACAATGTGACGCACTCTAATGACAGCATAATGCGGAATTCTGTTCCCGATTTGGTTGCAGAACCCTAGCCATATCAATGCATGATGCATGATGTGTGTTCCATAGCGAGATCAACCGTGATCAGCTTTGGATTTGGCAAGCAGGAAGTCGGCCACGCAACTGACTCGCTGTTAGTTAATAACCGTTCGATAATAGTTGGAGTCGAGCAAAGATCTTTGCGTTTCCGCCTTGAATGGGCGGGCTGAGGCTGGGGTCAAACGGAAGTGTTTCTTGAAGTTTTTATGTACATATGTATGTGGTATATTTTCGGATGCCTCATGCTAATCTAAAGCGGAGACTGAAGATGAAGTGCCGTTATTAATTAATTGCCCGTTTCGATTTGCATGCGCAGTTATTTTCGGAATTCGAGTTCGACACGTGATAAAATGTGATTCCGAGTTTGGCCCCACTGTCCGCATTGCTTCTGTGATTTATGTACTCGCCCCCCCTTTGCCCCTGGTGCCGACGTTGCAGCTCAATGCTGAAGAACCGAAGAACCGAAGAACCATGCAGCCTTGGGAGACGAGACTCATTGTACCTGACTGTCTCGCTGTCTGCAGAGACCTTGGGGCATTTACGAAACCGCTTGAGAAGTTACAAGCTGCCCAAACTGCTGAATCACGACGATTTCGACTTTCTTTTGTGGCAGAACAGGTCGATATGCGATATTGGTTATGCTAATTCTGGTTGGGGCATCAAGATGGGGAATAAGCGATCAAAGCTTGTGAACTGGTTCCAGTTCTTTGGTGCGACTTGGTTGGGTTGGCTCAAGGTTTGCCTTTGGTCGTCAGCGGCGGCGGGGTCAATAAACGGAAATGTAGCTTCAAAATCACAATATAACGAATCTTCTGTCTTCGATATTCGATCGATTTCTGGTGAGTTATGATACTTCCGTCTATATCCCATACTGTCGGGGGCTAAGGCGAACCGCCGGCAACAAGAGGCGGAAGCCAAAGCCCAGAGCACAGAGCTAGAACCGCAAACAAGTTTAGCCCCACAGCCGACGAAAATCCGAGACAATCGCCAAAACAAATATACATAGTGGAAGTAGTAGCCATACAATCAGGTGAGAAAGAGTAGCTTCTGCAGGCCGAAGCTCCAAGTACCCTTGTGGATCTAATAACTAAACCATCCGAATTATGCAGACACATCAAATAATTAAGAATAAATGGGGTTTTTACAGCTACTGGTATCTTTCACACTGCAATCTCCCATGCATAGAAACCAACTAATGGACTCTGCTATCAAGCATGATAAACTCGTGTTCATGTTTATAATCTGTGGCTGGCTGGCTGGAATATCATGTTGCAATCTTCCGGGTAAAACTCTAATACCTTCGGCAAGGGTATGGGTGTGGGTTTAGAAACGAAAACGAAACTGAAGCTGGTGCTGATGCTGATGCGGATTAGACTGACGCAATTTGCAAATGGCTTGGCGTTTTAGAAATCCACGTTCCCCACCCCCTCCCCCTCCATTCTAGATTCGGCGATGCGGAAGCCATAGCAAAAGCGTTAATTGATTGACTGGGACCACTAGAATCGAACCCCTAAGAATCAGAATCAGAATCAGCGTCGTACTCTGCCTCTGCGTCTGCCTCTGACTCAGCCGGGATGGTGGAGGCGGGGACGGGACCCTGGAAACCGCTCAAGTGGAGTTTGCTGATAAAGGCGAAACAAGTTCATGGCTTCCATTAGATTTGTCGAAATTCTCATCACCGATAAGGCCATGTCCACGACCGAAACCAAAATAGAAACCAAAATAGAAACAAACACGAACCAAGAGCAGCAGCAACAGCAGCATCGGCATCGGTAGAGGACAGAGCAGAAAACAGAATTATCTTGGCCCAGATACATGCCAGAATGGCCTGACATTCTATTGGCCCCCAATCGCTGTTAATAAACATAATCTCAAGTTGGGGACATACGCCAAAGGAAGTGCTTTCCATATACGTACTTGGCAACCTGGAGATACCCATTTGGAAATGTTTGTATTGCTCTTCAGCCGCGGTGCAAGTACCAAGAATTCGAGCACTCTCATTTCACTTCACATTACCTTACCCTTGCTCTGTCCTGAACTTGAGCTGCAGGCTTATAGTGTCGGTTCGGCCATGAGACAGCCCCATGATCGATTTGTTTTCATGGGCATTGGCTATGACGAATTGAAGCATTCTTTCCCGTCTTGAGCACATGATAGGGCACTGGGGCTTAGATCAATCGGTTCAAAGTGTCGAGGAAAGTTTCGGCGTCTACAAAAGATATAACTAATCAGAATCAAGAGGAGGAATAAACCCAATGACTTTCGATCATTGACACGCGCCATCCGCAATCAGCTTAGCTAGAATCAGTGATTAGATAGTCGATTGGGATAGCACTGGAAATACACATTTCCGAAAAGGGAAATCAATAGGAATCTATGTATGTATTTCCTTTCCTTCAAATTCTATCTAGTTTCTATCATTTCTTTGAATGATTCATTTGTTTTCCTTCCAAAATCGAGATTAGATACAGAAACAACTTTTGCTTGGTTGATATCCACATAAAAATAATTAGTTTTAACCTTTCTTCTGTTTATTTAAACTTGCACTCAGATAAGATAGAATAGCCATCGATATAGAGCAGGTACTAAAAGATCAAAGAGCAGTAGCTTGCATACAAAACATTCTTTCCGTAGATAGAAGAGCCTATAAAAAGATAAGCAAAATTATAGCAGACCTATAGCAAAATCCGAGTACATTTTGGCCGGTTTTTTATTGTAATCTATGTATATGGTGCATTTACGATGACCACCGCCCGTTCCGACTCAATTGGCCTTTGTACCCATCGCACGAGCCACGCCAAAATCCATTCAATTTCAGCTCCGTTGGCACTTTCTTTGCCCGCACACAAAAGATATGAAGAGAAAATGAAGAAACAAGCAAAAAATGGCACCGAATGGTTGTATTTTCTAAGTAAATGTATTTATTATGTATAAATAATTCTCATTTAGCTCGCACAAGCGCTTTTAACGTTAGTAATTTACAGTTTGCTCTGTGTGCTTCGATGGCCGAGCCAGCGATATGCAAATGGGTTTCAGTATGACTTTTAGGAGGGATTTTACCCTCCTCCACCCTTTGAGCATAATCAATTGCTAATCGCTGATCCGTTCCGAAGTCAAAAATCAAACGAAACATAATAACGGCACAAAATAGTTGTCTTAAACAATTACAATAACAATTTTGGAATATATTTATGTATGCATAAACTTGCATACAGGCTAAGAGTGAAGTGAGGATCCTCCGCTTCCCATCCCATTCCAGTCCATAACCCCTAACCCCCATTCTTATTGTGATTGTGATCCCCTAACCCAACCCCATGCCCATCCCCACTTCACTCGTATTCGTAATTTGTTAGAAATTATATTTCTTGTACTTGTTGAACATTGTTTGCTTTCAGTGGTTGTTTTTTGCAGTTCCCATTTAGCAGCTTTAAATAGATACAGTCTGGCGTAGGCTAAGACAATACATAAATCATACTTTATCGATGGGCCCGAGGCTACCTCCATACTAAGATTCGACTTGAGTACAGTTGAGCCCCAAGCTCGTAGCGGAGGAATGCTAAGAGTTGATTCGTTTTGCATTCTGTGACTCGTTCCGAATTCAATTACACCCAATACAGATGCAGACAAAGAGATACAAAAAAAAGATTGCAATTTGAATAGAAAATGTGTTGATTTGCTGCTTTAGCTGCTGCGCTATCTAATAGTATAACTACCAACTGTTTTACATTTATACAATCTTCCTCTGGCACACATATACAATCCCCGTGTGTCTCACATAGCACCCCCTCGTGTTACATATACATAGTTTTAGGCATAGGCATAGATATAGACATAGATATAGTTATAGATACAGAAACTCGAACAGTGGGATTTGGACCTCGCCCTTGCCTCGATCGATACTAATAAGAGTAAACAGACCCGCCCACTAAACAGACTATGGTGTATATATAGATGTATATTAGCCCCGACCAGTTCGAAGGATTAGTTAGTTATAGAAGGAGAAGAAGGAGAGGATGTTGAGTTGGACCTCCTAAACGGGCCCAATATCACTTTGGTATCTGGCGGTCAGATAGTTGGCCGCCTCTGTCATTTGTTCCAGGCACTGGTACAGACCGTTCAGATGTCTCCGGCAACGTTTCGCCAGCTCCGTGGCCTTGTCCCCGGAGGCCTGCTTCGATTTGGGGCAGGCATCGTCCACAATATCGCTGCCATCGGTGCTCTGAGCGTGTTCGCTCTTGTTGCCGTCCGACTCCAGGCCCGAGTCGTTCTCCTGCGAGATATCTGAGTCCGAGTCGCTCATGTTGCTCACCGACGTGGTGGACATCATCGAGGCGGTGGAGGTGCGTCGCACATGGCCCTTGATGCTGCTCGATGTGGATGTTGTGCTCGGGTTGCTGGACTCAGTCTTGCTCTCGCTGGAATTTGATACGGGACTGGCATTGCGCTGTGGCCGCTGGTTGGACTCTATCTCGACAGCTTCATCGTCCTCCTGATTGGCGGTCCAGAGCAGATCCTTTTTCAGAGCGTTCAGCATGCTGTAGAGATTGAAGAGCTCGGAGGCACTCAGGAAGTCGTGGACGTTCTTCGAGTGGGCGGCTCCCCGCTTGCCTTGGGCACTGGAGCTCTGTGTCAGCTGGTTGGCGGTAGTGTCCTTGCCCGAGGCTGGGATAATGTCAGTGCTATCACCGATCTGCGGAAAAGCAAACAAGCAAAGAGGTTGGCTTACATCAGTTGGGGCTGTGATCAAGTGAGAGAAGGAGCAAGAGTTTGGGGAGTTTGTTTCAGGGTCAAATGCTGTACCTGTCGATCCATGAGCCTGCATGGCACCAGTATGGTGTCGTCCATAATGTTGACAGTCTTCACAAACTTCTCCATCACATTGACGATGCTGTCTTTGGAAAACTGCTGCTCATCGTGACGGGCGATGCGGCGCAGGCAGTTCCTGAAAAGAGCAAAAGAGAGGCAGAACGATGATAAAGATGATCTTGAGTTGAGTCGGCAAACCAGTAAAGTGGGGGGGGGGGGAAACCAGTTTGAGACAATAGATACCATAATTGGAGACCCATGCCACATCAGACCAGGCCAGACCAGACGCGGCCCATTCTCAAGCGTCGTTAAGTCTGCGGCGTTCAGACTTCCGCCACTCGAAAGCCGAAATCTTCTTTCTTTCATTCGGATGGGGGGTGCTCTGGCATGGGTGCGGTGCGCCCAATCGCTTGGACAACATGGCGTATGACAGATATGAATTGGTTTTTATGCAAATAAGCGAATCGTTGTCGCAAATTGAATTTGTATAAAATAGAGAAACCTGTTGGTCGTGCCTGCCATTGTACCTGAAAGTGCTCGTGCGGGTCTAAAACAAAGCCCAGATTGACGACGGGTGGACGGACCGAAAGATTTCTATTTCTGGACGCAAAAGCCAATTTGACCCAGCCACGTGTTTAGCTGCGAGCGTGAAAAGAGAGCTCAATCACAGTCCAAGACCAGAGCTGGAGCCGCAGCTTGGAACCAAGTAGAGTGCTGGTAACGGACACCTTATGCAACGCTCGCCGGTCAGCGCGGGGTCTCTCATTAAGAGCTAATTTCACGTTGGGATCGCGTAACAGTCATTCCCCCCGTCAAGCTCCATAAAAAAAAAGCACTCGCAACTCGCGAGCACTTGACAGCCATTAACCCCCCAGGGCGAGAGCTTAAACTAGTACAAACCAAAGTCCCGACCCGGCTTATCGCCGCCAGACAGACCCCAGACGACAAAGCAGCTGGAGGAGCCAGTATGTAGCTGCGTATCTGTATCTGGCTCTTGTTTGGGTGAAGATTGGGACAGCGACAGCCGACGGCCGACCGGCCAGTCAGTGGGTAGCCACGTGATCACAACTATTGTAGTTGAAAGCGTGAAAAGCGAGCAACTGATATAAATTTAGTTTTCAGTGAGTGCGCCATTCAAAGACCACCGTCACCCGCCTTGGGAAAGCACATTCATACGTATGTACACATATGTAAGTATGTATGTACACATGTATGTATTTGTATATTGATGGTTCGTTCTGGTGTAACAGCGAGCAAGCGAGTGAGTGAGGGATGGGGGCGGGCCACGCGACCACAGCGTGCTCCGACGCCTGACCGACTGGTAGACAAATATCTAGCTATCGGTCCCAGTAGCAGAAGCAGAACAAGTGACAGACCCGCTTGTGTCAAGGTTTGTCTGGTATGCAAGTTCCAGGGCCGGAGAACTCGAAACGCTGTCAAGGGGAGGAGGAGAGGCAGTGACTTTCCTACGAGTATTCAGACAAATGACTAATTAACGTAATTGAGCGGAACAGAACCAATCACAGACAGACACATAGAGAGGAGAGCGTAGGAATGCAAAAATAATTATCATCTTATCAACAATTTCCAGAATCGGACACTTGTGAGGCACATAATTTCGAATGGACAAGGCCTCAGTGCCAGTCCCAGCCGCGGCCCCAGCACCAGCCCCCCAGAGGTGGCGATCCTATAATTTGTTTGATTGTTGTTTAATCATCTCAATTTAGTTTCAATTATTTGCGAGGAATTTTAGACACCGCTGTGTCTAATCAGGCGACAATCGAATGTTGGCCGCTCGCCAGTCAGCGGGAGGGAGTGAGGGTTCACGCTATTGACCTTTTGTTATAAATACAAAAGCTCTTCCCTATTGCTCCCTTTTGATATCCCCTCTTTCTGGCCGTGCAAGAAGAAGAAATGCCGGCATGAAGAACACGCCACATTGAGCCAGCCAATTGGAGAGCAGCATGAACAGAAATCGGCTTGGCTCCCCATCTTCTCCGTCTCTGATATAACAACAAAAGANCCCCCCCACCTTCTCCCCGTCTGTCGAAAAAAAACAAAACCCCCCTCCCTCCCCCCCCCCCCCCCCCCCCCCCTTCACGCACACCTGGCTGACTGTGAGAATTGGGCTAAGCTGAGGAGGAGGCGACGAGTCGAGGCGTCACGCGACATGCGCAAAAAGTAAAGGCAGAGGGCAGAGAAATGGCATGTACCGCATACAACGCCGAAATCAGGCGATTATTTTCATTCAGTGGCAGCAGACAGTGGGTGGTGGTGTACACCTTGTTTGGTTGCAGCATTCGCAAGCTGGCTCTTGCCACAAAAGAGAGGGCTGTTGTCCTCTCTTTGACTGTACAGCGGGTTTCTCTTTGCTGGGAATCGTGTATGTGGCGTGATGTTTCTGAGCAACTGTACGGGCGACTGACGCTCTCTACTGATGATATATCCCTCCCCTCCCCTCACCACACTCATCATCCTCTCAGCTGAGCGTGTGATGAATGAAATCGTTTGGCGATGCCGTTGCTCTTCTCTGTGATTGTTGTTGCTGCTGCTGCTAGTGGTATGTTTTTGTGGTATTTCTCGTATTTGCAATGTTGGGCAATGGTCATATACATACATATGTACATACATACATACATGCATAAACATAAGTTTACAATACACTCTTTTTTTTTTTTTTGTTAAACCGAATTGACTAATATTTGGTTTTGTTATGCCTTTGCTTGACTTCGATTTGGCCCCTCGCCTGACCTCCATCGCTGCAGCGGTGTTTGGTTTCGGGCCTACTAAACATAATCGATATTTGATATGGCCGCCCCCGCGCACTACAAATTTGATATTCTAGCTTCGATCGGGACTGGCCAGCGGCCACACAGCCACACGAATACACTCACACACTCATAGATGTGCATAAATACAGCAGAGGGCAGAGTAGGGGGGTAACGGAGATGGGTTTCGCCGTAAGTTTCTGTTCAAGGCGACACTTGCCACAAAAGCGTCGTTAGTAATAGTAATACAATCGCAGTGACATACAAAACTATCAATACATGCATAAATACATTTGTATAGCCATGAATCAGAGAACTTTTTTGTGATTTACTAAGGAGGAGGGCCGGGCCTGGTCTGCTCATGTGGCAAATATAGCCATCGTATGTTTATGGATGAGTAATAACTATTATCGGCAAATGGCAGGCGAGGTGTTCGTTGATTATAGCGACGGAGGAAGTTAGCGCCGCCGCAAAGATAAACCCTTATCGCTGATCTCCGCTTTAACTCTGGTATTAGTTTAGTTGGAACGTTTAAAGTTTAAACAAACAACACGCTCACATAAGCATATGCATATG
Organism: Drosophila guanche; assembly: GCF_900245975.1. Lineage (NCBI taxonomy): Eukaryota > Metazoa > Arthropoda > Insecta > Diptera > Drosophilidae > Drosophila > Drosophila guanche. The sequence goes on along the minus strand of NW_022995743.1, from coordinate 10,162,066 downwards.
TATGTATACATTTATGTGTGTACATAGCCACAGACAGACGCTCGCAGCCAGCGTTTACATATTTCAGAGAGCAGAGCGGTGTACGATATATAGATATAGCTGATTGTGTCATATTAGCAGCACGCAACGGACAGTGGACAGTGAACAGCGGGCAGAGCAGAGCGGTGGCTTGGTTTTTTCTTTCGTGTTTGAATTGCCCTGTCCATACGTCTGTCTGTCTGCGAGTCCAACAAAATCGTACGATAAATTTCTTGTATCTCGTTTTCGGTGCAAACGAAAGAGAAAACACACATGGAGGGGTGCGGTTGGTGCTGCCGAAAGACAGACAGAGAGAGAGAGAGAGAGAGAGCGGAATTTCTGGCTCTCTGTCCAGCTGCACTGTGCTCTCCACCAATTTAGCTTAGCATCGTTTTGATTAAATTGAACTTAAGCACTTTAACTAGCGAACTGGATTCGATGCTTACCGACTAGTCTCCAGTTTGGTTAGGTCTGTGTATCCGCTCATTGTGAATTGCTGTTGCTTTTTTGTGCTGGGGCCTGCTATTTTTCAGCTGCTTCTGATGCTTCTGCTGACAACGCAGGTTATAATTGTTATAAGAAATTTGGTTGCCTCCGCTCTTTACAAATACACGCGCACTTTCACTTGGCGTTGCGTTGCCTTCAGCTGTTTCTCGGACCCGTATTCTTGCTTTGCTTTTGGATTTAGATTACGAAATGCGTTGTCCAACTGCAGTTACAGGTAGTTTTCGTTCAGTTTGATTTGCAGATCGTGTTTTAGTTAGTTTAGTTTAGTTAGTGGCTGGATAGCTTGTACTGGCTGTTGCCCCGGCGCGATTGCTATTGCGCGGATTTCAAGAAGTCGCGGCTGTTTTATGCCAAAAAATTTGCATGCACGCACGGTGTTTGATTGGACACGCGGACGGCCTATGGCTGATGATCTTGTCCGATTCAATTAATTTGTGTATCAGAATTCTAAACAGTTTGCACGCGCACGGCTGCTGAACTGTTGGACTGACACTGACAACGACCGCAACGCAGCAATTTTAAATGTTGAATGTTTAATACATTTAGCAGTGTGAACAGCGTGAGCGAGAAATTATCGATAAAATAAACGTCAGGGCCTCGAAAATATACCGAAATATTCTTTTTCATTTTCAAAATATACCGTATATACCGTAAAATATACTTATGAAAAATTATTTATTTATTTAAATAAATCCGTATCAAAACCATATTATTTTTTTATTGGAGATCATTTCTTTCCTTTCTTTGTAAACCTTAAAAGATAAAACATTATTTTCCTTTATGTTCACCCTATTCACTATCGTCATCACTTCCAATTTCCTTTGGATTAAAGAAAATACATTTTTTATTATTCGAAATGTTCACAACCATCTCTCTCTTAAATTGTGTATTATATATAATGGATTAGATAAAATATTTCTCTTAAATCTATTTCTAAAGTTATTTTTATTCAAGTCTCTTCAGGAATATTCGGTCACGCGAAAGCGTTTGAAACGGGCATTATAAGCCCATTTCACGTAATAGTAGGTAGTGCTCTGAAGCAGGAGTATCGATCGAATTTTTGCTCCTGCATAAAAAATTGTTAGTGTGTCTGGTAGAGGCCCATTCCCGTCTATAATTTTGTCTGAAATCAGTTTGAAACCTTCTCGAAAATGTGTTACCTTCTAAAATATACCGAACAGTATAAAACATAGCGTAAACGGTGTGAAAACCCTGTGTGACCGTGATATTATCGATAAAATATAACCATCAGCCCTTAAAGATATACCGAAATATACCTTCTCATTTTAAAAATATACCGTAAGTAGTCACCGTCTCTTCGGAGACGGTGTGGTAAGCGCTAATGACTCTCAGTGCACATCTTTGCAGGTGCGGCTGTACGTTGGGAGCTCCATAGCTGGTGCCCATATTTGAGCAGCGTACATAATGATGGCTCTGACGAGAATGGACATGTATTAAAATGGTGTTCTAAGAGTATCAATACTGCAAGTGGTTTTTATTAACCAGCGACCCAGCGACACCAAGCTCGCAATTTTCATTTTTGTATATAATGAGCCCAGACGACATCAACGGGCGTGATTTAGTTAGGCGCTTGACGCAATTCCGTTTGGGAGGGTAAGAACTTGCAGAAGCAATGCACACCTTATGATCTGTCGGAAATATAATTGAATAAGGAATCTGTCCGGTTTATATTTTTGGATTCACTTACTGAGAGCCCGCAGAACAACAGGCAACAAACAACGACATGAGGTATCTCTCGTCGTACCCTGTTGAAAAATTTCGATTGTTTGATCCATTGTGTGGAATTTAATCTCAAGGGGGCTAGTGTAAGACCCATTGCTTAGACGTTTTGGATATAACTTTCCCGGGTAACATCTAGGGATGGCAATGGATTCGTCCTTGTGACCTACATATCAAAAATATAATTCAATGAGCGAAAATAACCAACGATTCACTTACTGAAAGCCTGCAGGACAGTCAACAATCTGCGGTATGTGGGATCTCTAGCCGCACTTCTTAGCTTTCCCGGCATACCTTCGACACATCGATACATTTCCAGTTTTTGCTCCGTTGTATAGATATCCAGCATGTTTAGCTTGGGATCCCAGAAAAAGTCTAGTCTTCCTTGGCACAAGCACTCAGACAGCTCATCGAACATCTGGAATAAAATGGCGTGGATCAGCAAGAGGCGACCGGATGTTTGGATTGAAGTGTGATACATACATCGATCAAGATTGCTGTGAGCGGTTTGTGCCAGTAAGCATCCGGTTCGGACCTAATCTTCCATAAAAACAGGGTCTTAATAAAATAACTCTTTAAGTTGTGTAAATTTGTCTTGACATCGCGAAACTTCTTAATGTACTTGATTGCATTCCGGCAATTTTCATGTTTACCCCTCAAGACGGCCTGCTCGGCCTTGTAGTGGGAAGATCTAAACGAAATGCTTTCGGTTATGAGAGGGTTTTTAAAGGGTTTTGGTATCGCTTCCCAGTAGGCTATGTTCGCGAAGAAATTAAGCTGCTCGGACCGAAACACGTTCTGCTCGGCATCCAGTCGGATGGCAGGAACAAAATCAACAGAATAGTCCATTCCTTCGACTTCGAGGGTGTGGGCCGGCCCACAAATGCGATATTTAAGTCTAGACGCTTTGCCATCCACTACGATTGAATGCTTGAGCCTGTTGAGAGCACGACGGAAGCGGCTTTGAAGCCAGCTCTGCATCTTTTCCACGACGAGGAAGTTCTGCGCGTTTACAAGTGATTTTAACAGTCGGTGAATATTCTGTTGATCCACGCCACGATCGTTTTCCAGTAGTTGCAACACTCGCGTCATGTTGAGTAAAACGTTTCCTGGCATTCCCGAATCTCGCGTCACAATTATTTCCCGGGAGTGCGGAATCCCGAGCTTAAATACCAAATCGAATTCGTTAGGTTTCGCGATCTTTAACATATCTCCCGAGCTTCCTGCAAGAACAATTCAGACACTATTCGATATAATAACGACGTAACGGCGCACGCGATTTTAGTACGGGTATAGGATATAATATATTTCGATTATTAATGGTTCGCGCGATCCAAACAAGGCCCCCTAACGATGGGGATACGACGAGTTTTACGAGAACGAGGATACCGACGAGTAATATTATTAAACGCACGCGGAATAGGAACAAATCTTACACGAACACGAATTAAATGGCCGTATTGGGCGTTGCTTACAAATCCGAATACCTCACCAAGCGAAACTACTATGACTAACCATCTCAAAATAAATGTGACACTTCAAAAAAGATAACTATAATCACTATAATTACTTCAAGGACCAGAGGACAGATCCAGGGGTCATCATATGGGGCAGCTATGGGAAGAGAAAAAAATATCTGGTGCTGTTGAAGAGAATGGGTCGTACCTTCCAAATTGAAATCCACAATAAGATACGCCAGCGTTGGATCTTCCTTTATTATCCGAAATATGGTTGTGTGAAGGGTCTCGAAGTGCTTACCATATGCTGCTCTTACCGTCTCCTTAATGTCTATGTACTTACGTCCATGCTTAGTGAGACATTTGTCCAAAGTATTGTTTACCCTCATCCTCATTTTAAGAAAATATGCTCCTTACTATTTGGTTGCGCTTCACGAGAACGAATGTACTAAATATGGGCAAACGCAACCGAGCAGCGATATTTTTATCGGAACATAACGCTTGCATGCATCAGCTGGATGGGGGCGTGAGTGGGTTATAGTAGAACAGCACCACCACTAACCAAATGGTATATACTATATATATATAGACTATACTATTTGGTTAGTGGCACCACCATATTGTTGTCAGATTGGGAATTCAATTGCAAACATAGACAAGCAGACATCCTCTTGTCGTAGAGCTTGCTTTGGCAAATCATAGACAAATGTGTTTTCGCGTTTGTACAAAATCATTTCGTCCAAACTAAAGTTTGTTTTATTCAGTTGATAAACAAATTCCTATCAATATTATGTGCCTCGACTAGCGAAGCGTGGACTCCCTTAATGAGCCGCAGCGGCAGCCTTGGCAGCGATCTCGTCCTCCTTGGCGTGCAGGGCAACGAGCTCTGCCTTCTTGGTGGCAATGCGCTCCTCGCGGCGTTTGCGGGCCTCACGCACCTTCTGTCGCCTGGCCTCGGCCTGGTCGGACAGCATCTTGCTGCGCTGCTTCTCGGCCTTCTTCTTGTGGATGTACTCCATCAGGACGCGCTTGTTCTTGAACACATTACCCTTGCACTTCATGTACAGATCGTGGTACAGGTGGCGATCAATCTTCTTGCTGTCGCGGTACTTCTTCAGCAGGCGACGCAGCACACGCTGACGCTGCATCCACACCAATTTGGTGGGCATACGGGCGTTCGCCGTACCCTTGCGCTTACCGAAACCGCAATGACGACCCTTGCGACGGGCCTCGGTGTTCTTGCGCACACGGTAGCGGGAGTGGACCACGACGGGCTTCTTGATGATCAGACCATCCTTGATCAGTTTGCGTATGTTTTGACCTGTAAGAAAAAAGGTAGTCATTAGATATGTTCAATGCGCCTATATCAGTCCGGCGAGCACTTACGCGAGTTTGTGTTGGCAATCTCGTTGATTTCATTGGGATCCAACCAAACTTTTTTCTTGCCGCAACGCAGTACAGAGGCTGCGAGCCTCTTTTGGAGCTTTAGAGAACTGTAAAATAATGGAGAATCATTTTAGTTCATGAAAACAGCGTGCTTGGTTCTGCGCTTGTGTGTGTATGTGTGCATACGACGTTCGAGTGCGGCACGAGTTCAGGTTATTTCACAATTTTTGTCCGAAAAATGAATTGCACTCATGTTGTGCGGCACGAACCGTGCTGCACCATCGCCCCGCCGCACTTTTCACATCTTTTCGCACCACAAATTCGGGTATTTCACACATATTTACACTCAAATGTACCTCATGCTGTCGTGGCCTGGGAAAGAAAGAAAAATTTGACAGGCGGAAATAGGGCTGCGAATACTGTGACCGAGGACCTATCGATAAGATAAACCGCACGACCTTAGAAAAATATACCAAAATTTAAGTTGTCATTTTAAAAATATACCGTAGATCTTAAATAATTTTCCTTGATGTATTAATCGATTTTCCGCTAGATTGCCTAGCTTTCATGACTTCCTTTTTTGGATTGTTTACAAAATAAGGATCAAACGAATCAAACAACAACAAAAGAGCGCTAAACGTAACGTGGGTGGGAATGGAATGTTACGTTTTTGACAATCGATATAAATATCGGTATCTATAATCTGCGAAATTTGGTGAGATCTAAAACATTCCTCAGTTCGAGAATATTATTTTTCCAGGGGAATCATAATGTTGGGGCCATGTTGGGGAACAATGCTGCACACTTTTCGCAGCATGCACCCATATCGATGGGTGAAATTCATTCATATACCAAATATGCATTGAACTAATTTTCGTGGTTAAAATATCGTCATGGCTGGCTTTGATAAAATAGCATTACAATTTAAGTTTTTGATTTAAGATTTCTCCCTATTTGATATTAGCACCCTAAGGACTAGGATTAAGATTAGCATTTAAATTTTTGATTTAACATTTTTTCGTATTTGAATTACTTGAATTCGATATCTAAAATATATAATTTAACTACTTAATACCGACTTTCGTCATATTAGGAAGCTCTTAGCGGCTCATATCTTCTACCACTGCCTCTCAGAGAAGTTATTTAGTTAATAGTAGTGTCATACGGAGAGTAGGGATGACAAACTTAGTCAATGCATTTTCTGAAACATCGATTGGCATCAGCTGATGGCCAGCTCCGGCTACCCAACACTGCACATAATCTCAGCAACAACAAAGAAATCCAGGGCTAATTTATAAAACGCCGAATAATTGCCAACTTATAAAGAAATTTACAATGCAACACACACTAAGACGTTGCCTGGGCATGGCTCAAACGCCCCTGCTGCGTCTGTATCCTAGTAACATCGCCGTCGCAACGAGAAGATCATTCGCATCAGTGCCGCAAGAGGAAAACAAAAAGGAACAAGAGGCTAGGTCCAACCGTAATCATTTGCCGCGCCTTATGGACTTCCCAGAGGTTGTGTGGCCCTCGGCGTTGAACACTATCAAGAATTGGATCACCATCCAGTTCATCATCCGGCCCTACTTCGACAGCGAGTTCCAGCTGAAGGATTTCATTTTCGGCGCCAAGCAGGCATTGCAGGTACCGCTTGCCATTGGGCCATGTATCGGTATCGGTCTTAACTCAATTTTCCGCCAGGTGGTGTCCTCCAAACTGATGGGCGGCGAACTGGACTCCTTGGATAACTTAGTGTCGGCCGATGCCATTGCGGAACTGAAGCCCGTGATACAGAAACTGTCGATGTCGCAACGCCGTCAGCTGGAGATCAAGGAGAGTGACATCTACCTCTCGTTTCCCTACCAGGTGGGTATCATGTTCGACGAGGCCAACGACAAGCTGCAGAAGCGCTTTGTAGAGGTCACGATGGTCTTTCATGTGATGCGAGGTCTGTCCGAGATGCGAGAGCGCGGCGAGGAGATACCCTGGAACATGGGGTTCGTAATGTCGGCCATTCTTCTCACAGATCCCCCGACTGATGGCATTCCAATTTCATTACAGAACTCTGCCAGAGTATCAGGATAAGGTGTTCATCTGCAACTATCGCTTCATCAAGGAATTCACTGCGGGCCAACAGTCGGACTGGACGATCAATGTGGCGAATCACTTCAGGGCGATTGATCTGATCAACGAAACGAAATAACAAAAGCCCCAGCCACAGTGCAGCTTCTTTTGTTCGTTAAGCCCTAGTTGATATTTGTTAGCTCATCCGCATCCACCTTCCACCACGTTGCAACCACGTTGGAATAAAAGTTTTGTTTTGCCGCATTTAAGGTATAAAAAAATGACATTTTTAATTGTGGAGCTTCTGATTTTAAATTAAGTTCGTGTGAAATGAGTTGTAGACCGCGAAGAGCGGACCTCCGCTTAGTGGTGCTTCTTCGCCGCCGCCTCGTACTTGGACCTGTAGATGCCCTTCGAGTCGTACTTGTCGAGGAGCAGCTTCCACTCGCCGGGCTTGTTGACGCGCAGGAAGTTGATCACCTTCTCGGAGTTGCGGCGCTGGGCGGCGGTGCACTTGGAGCAGTCGGATTGCAGGGCGTCGGGCAGCAGGCGCTTCAGCTCCCGTCCATCGGGCGTGCATGGGCCCTTCTCCATTAGGCACTTGAGGTAGTTGTTCAGCACGCGGTTATTGGTCAGCACCTCATCCACATCGACATTGTCGAACTTGTTGGTGTACTGATCCGGAGCGGCGGCCGCAAGACCGGCGAGCACGCACAACACGATGGCCAGCGAAGCTTTCATCTTGTCGAGTGCTGTAAAAGCAGGAGGAGGAGGAGGAGGAGAATGTTTGGTGAGTCCCCAAATTCGGGTAATGGCAAAGTAAACACTAGTCCCTCCCGCTGCTATTGTTTGCCCGATGCTGATGGAGGCAATTGTTTAGAGTGCAAATAATTCAGAACGGTTTCCTGGAATGGCTGCGGAGTCTGCTTTTCTGGAATCGGCTCGAACATGCGAATGCAAATCTAATATATGTAGAAGGCGTCGCCGTCCAGTCTCCGAAAGAATCATCACCTCAGATGATCGCGATGAGTCGCCCGATGGCGGAACGGTACGGATCGGCTCGAGGCGGAGTCCACTTTGTCATGCATTATTAATGGCCCTTGGCATATATATCGCATACGCATACTAATTGGTGTTTATTTTAATTTCGATATTTTACACAGAAGATTTCACAATTTCTCAAATAGCCGAAAACCACGTCGCTGCTTGTCTGCCTTTCCCCCTCTCCCCGGCTCGCTTCCCTTCTATACACCACTTATTTCTCCGCTCCGCTCCGCTCCGCTCTACTCTACACTACTCTTCTGGCTATGCAAATCAGTGCAGCCGTGTCACCCCACAAACTCTTGTTTAACTGCCGCAGAGCGGCCCGTGCTTGGTCCAAATTTACGCAATAATTGTGGACGACAGGTCGGACCCACTTTCAGCCAGATTTGAATTGATTTCCTCGTCTCTTTTCTCTTTTTCTTCTCTTTTTGGTGCACAACTTGACTACTGGTATGAGTGCTCGTACTCGTACTCGTACTCGGAAGAGCACTACTAAACACCCATTTTCACTGGTTGCTTTACTCACTTCGTATTTGGCTGATCGGTGGCTTGGGGCGGAGATTGGGTATTGGGTTGTTGTGCGTACAACGGTGCAGCTTTGATTGCGAGCTGTTAGCCTGTTTGGCTGACTTTTATAGTAAGGAGCTTTAACGGCGCAAACACTACACTGAGCGCAATTCCCAGCAGCTTGCCCCGCTCGCTCGGAGCTTTCGCATGGGGAACCGGATTTTCGACGACTGACTTAAGGTTTTTTCAGCTTAATTTTTCGGCAAGCAGTCAAAAAGTCTGTCGGTTCAGTCCAACAGCTCATTGGGTGGAATGGAAATGGGAGTTTTATCACAGATTCATCTGGGTATCACTCCCAGCCATGCCCCTGCCCATATCACTGCTGTTTGTTTATTTGATCGTTACTTTGTTTCTTCTTTTTTGGCGGCTCTCACGTACGAAATTCGTAGGAAAAACATTGACGTACGTGAAAATATAAATTTAAATGTTGATTTTGCCAGTCCGTGTCGAGTTTCGAGCTGGAGTTGGCCAAGAGCCAAGAGCCAAGAGCGAAAAGCTGAGCGTGGAGACACTCACAGATCTTGCTCTGAGTTTGGTCTCTGACTCCAACGCGGTTTAACGATCGCACTTAGTTGTTTCTGGTGCTGTTTTTTGTCTGTGTTTTGTAATCGCTTTTATGCATTTCCATTTCCCTTTTAATTATCTTTCGGATCATGGATCGCACGCACAAAGTCTAGACCCGAACACATTGCGAAAGCTTTAGCTGCGATTCAATCCGAATGGTTTCGGGATTTACCCCACTGCCTTGTTGGGTGGACATGCAGTTTTGTTTTTGACATCTTAGCCATGACTAGGGGGTTTTTCCACCTCTTTGCCAGATATTTCAGATATTCCAGATTCAACGGTCGGTCCACTGTGCATGGAACATGCTAATGGATTCGGAACTCGAGCTCTGATCAGTCTGATAATTCTAGCCCCTTTGTCGGGGGCAACCATAATAAACAATAAAAAGTAAAAATACACACTCTATATTCGTTTAATTATGTACTTTCGCTGCTTTTATGGCCCTGACAATGACGCAGGCGACTCTAGAATAGTCGAAATAATCATGAACATGAAGACAGATCGTCTGCTGTTTTGGTTAGATCCAATGGATCAGCTGGACTCGCTGCGAAAAGGTTAATAAATCACCTCGACCGGTGTTGACCCGACTCTCCACTTGTGATATAACATCCGAATGAATTATACAAGCAACTTTCGACTTGTTTGGCGGCGATTACCATTTAAATTGGGGCATCCTTTGCCCCAAGCGAGCAGCTCAATCACATATGTAGTATATCGTTTTATGCAAATCGAGAGTGATCGGGCAGGGAAAACAACAACAAAAAAAACACGCTCAACGCACGAGAGGAAAAGAGGCAAAGGGTTGGGATTGGGCTTGGGATTGGGCTTGGGATTGGGCATGGGCTTGGGTTGCTTACCTTGAAACCGCATCAGGGCATCAGCCACAGAGGGAGACATGGGCATGTGCAAAAGTTCAGGTTCAGGAAAGATTAACAACAATAAAACAATAAAATAAAAGGTAAACACGTAAAGAAGCAACAAGATACAACGGATCGAAGCATTGAATGCCCTTTTTAGACTTATTTTATACCCATTTGGGGGGCTCGATCCTGAAAAAATACGCTGATTAGTTTCTTTCTTATCGTTGCAAGCTCCTGGGCAATGCGTGGGGACCCTCTTCAAGGGTAGGCAAAACCACAAGACACACAAAGCGGGAAGAAGGCTGAAGCTGAAGCTGAAGCTGAAGCTGAAGCTGAAGAAATAATGACAACGAAAAGTCAAATGTACAGATTGAATAAAGCGCAAAATAAATCTTCCACTTGGTACGTGCCCAAGTTTTCATTGTCATTGCGAGCCGCCACCACCGCACGACACAAACAGGCGAGACGAATCAGACAAAAGCCGCGACCTCAAAGCAGTCAACACGGCAAAGGTGGAATCGGTGGAGGTGGAGGAGGATCACTGTGGCTTAGATGGGCTTTGGTTGAGGCTGAGCTTTCGGCTCGCCGCTGACAGATAAGGTGAAATGAGGCACATTCAATTTTCAACTTATTCGTAAGTATATTATAGAGAAATGAAAACAACTGATAAGTGCAGTGGCAGGCAACATCAGCGGCAGACCAGACCGCATCTCTAGCCTAAAACTATGAGTATTTGAAGGTTTATGTATGTTTGTATGTACACTAGTCCAGAGCTCGTATCTGGGCCTGGAACTGGAATGGGATCTGAGTGCAATCACAACCCAAATCAGAGACTATTTGACAGCCTCATCAGAGTCTTGGCCGCATTGCGTAAGGTGGCGATCGGTTGTCTGAAACACCGTTTCAAGGCAGGCGTTTGTGGAGCCGCGGCCGCAGATCTTGCGATAGAGATCCACGTAACTGAGATCGCCCCAGGCCACACGGATCACTTTGAGGGCGCTCCACAGGGCGAGCAGCAGCAGCAGGGCCATGCAGGGTGCCTGCACGTGGGGCAGCACCTTCACATTGAACCACATCAGCCACAGCACAAAGTCAGGCAGCTCGCCCATTTCCTGGAAGAAAGTTCAATGGGTTCAGTCGCAGGGAAATTTCCATGGCTAGAAGACCATGTTTCTGTTTCTATTTCTGTTTCTGTTTCCACTTACAAACTCATACCAGAACGTGGGCAGCAGCATGTTGCTGAACTTCTTGAGCCTCCTGCTGTAGGAGGCGAGATTCGGCATGGGTATGTTCGACTGGAAGCGGTACTTCTCGTTCACGGGTATGCCTGTGGTGGGCTCCATCAGGATGAAGGGCTCATGCTCCTCGGCATTCGGATTGTAGCCCTCGTAGTGCTCGCTCCAGTTGTAGCTGCTGCCATAGAAGTGGGGCGCCGAGAACGCTGATGGGGCATCATCTGCAAGAGACCAAAGAAATGTTGCCAATTGCCGATCCCCGGGGTGAGTCGGTGGCCACTTACTTATCACACACTTGGAGACGTCAAACATCCCCTTGTGCAGCTTGATGCCGTAGGTAGTGTCCATGCACCTTGGTGGCTCCTGGCCCGGCTCCAGCAGCAGGTAGCGGTAGGTGTCGAGACCGGCGTAACGCTCCGGGCGCTGGTAGACGAGCGGCAGGATGCGGCAGGACTCGATGGCCACCACATTCAGCGGTGTGTCTGGCTGCAGGAAGGGCGGGAAGAGCGAGTTGTCGTGGGCGCCGCTCACGTTGTAGGGGCAGGCGTCGTCGGACCACTGTTCGCTGCGCGGCAGCTGCTCCTTGATGATCTGCTGGCCGTTGAGCGACTCGATGCGAAAGAAGTTCTCGATGCCTTGCTCTGGTCCAATATTGACCGTGTATACCTCCTCTTTATCCTTGAGAGCCTGCAGGCGGAAACGTATAAGAAACGGGTAACGCATCTTTATCTCTATGGGAATTGGCATCGAATCACTTACATTGTGCAGCGGGCCACAGTTGGAGGATAGCGCGAAGGGCAGTAGGTTGGAGACCAGCTGCAGGGAGGGACGTGTGAACTCCCAGAGGAAGTAGTACACGGAGCCGGTGATGAACAGGTCCTCGAACCTGGTGATGGCATCGAAACCCAGCACCGAGAACGGTGCCACATGCTTGAACTTGGCCGCCGCACCCAGCAGCACGTTGTTGGGCGAGACGATGGTCCAGTTGAGGACATCGGGGGCGACGCTCTCCTCGGGCAGGAACTTGACGTGCCGGTAGCGATTCTTGCGGTACGTCACATTGTTTTCATTCCGACTGAGGATGTCGTTGAAGCCCACGATTTTGTAGGTGATCGGTCCGATCTGGTCCACTTTCAGCCGCTTGTCGATCCCGCTCTCGAACTCGGCGGCGTTCGTCACGTTGAAGAGGTAGCTCTTGAGCTTACCAAACGGCGAGTTGATCCAGCTGTCCATGGTGGGCATCTCCTGGCGAAAGCGGACATGCTCCCTGGCCACCAGCACGCGATAGTCCCAGACGCAGGACAGGGAAAACAGATAGAGACACGACAGGCCGAGAAACGTGCAGAGAACTATCCTCAGCTTCTGTCCGGCTTTCATTTTGTGGCTGAGAGATCTTTGGAGAAAAAACCACGTCCGTTCGAGGGAAAACACGCGATTCGTTTGACTTATGATTCCACTTATCACGGCTCTTGGCCAGCGGAACGCATTGAAATGAAAACAAAATATATAAAATCAAAATAACGGAAAGGCTATCAGCTAAGCCCTCGAGCTGAAGCTGAAGCTGATGCTGAAACCGGGGCTGGATCTGAATCTGAGACTGTGCTCTCCCTTGCTCCCTCTCTGGGGAATAGCAGCGATAATGGGGGATCTCTGACCCGGTCATACAATCAATTCACGCACATTCCAATTAAAACTTTCTTGTTTCCAGATAAGCTGCACTTAAGGGTGTCTGCACTGAAGAGCCTGCCATTCCTGCCATCCAGCAGCTCCATCGAGCCGAATGATGTCTCATTGGATCACCTGTTGCCAAATGCCAGTGACAGCCCCCCCTGCGTGGTTTCATGGCTAACCTCGGTCGTTGGCAGGTGGCGATTGACGGCCCTGGGGTCACCGCAGAGGCTGCCTTATCAGGCACAGACAGACGCAGACGGCAGTCCGCTTATCAGCAGCAGAACGTGCAACGAAACAAATGACTTGCCATTAAAGTCTGTCCCGGCTTGGTCTGCTCTGATCCAGGCACAGTGATCCGCAATAACAATCATGGAGTCCAGTATTAATAGACGCTTTAATGGCCATGCTGCAGAATCCGGTCTGGTTTGTGTCTGTCTCTGTCTTTAATGGAGGTCTTCAATGCATCCAATCGAAAATAAACAAACTGTAACAAAATTCCAAAATCTGGCATTCACATCAGATTTATTTCCGCTGATAAGCGGCTATAATATGCTCAACATTTAATTTCCATTTAATGTTTTCGTCTATTTATGTTGTATGACCTCGCAGCCAGTGTAGCCCTTTTTAGAAAGGGAACTCGGACATCAACTGATCTTGAGATGAGCCTAATCAGTCTCGTTTTCGTTTTTCTTTGATCTTGGTCCCTTGGGAAGCATACTTTTGGGATCGAACTAGATGCTAGAATATGGAAAGATGTCTCAAGGGTTCATCTGATGTCGAGCAGGGATACATATTGTTCCTTTAGCATGCGATGGTTAGAAATTTGCCTTCGATCTTCGATGGGGCGATGCACATACTTGGCGCCTGCTGAAATGCATTGGCTTGAGTCCAGGAAAAGTCATTTTAGATACCTGTAGAAGGACACACGTCTAGAACGCATTCGCTTGGTGATTACTCTGTCATTCCCCAGACATTCCTGCGTTGCATACTTTTGGGTTTCCAACCGATTCCGGAACTGATGTCTATAAAATCTGGAATGTTCAGCCATAAAGCCAACCTATGGCAAAACTAATTTCCCAAATATAAGATGCTCCTTTGTTTTGGGAACCCACCAAATATTCTACAGCTAATGGATAGGATAAGCAATTTGCGGGCTTAGTTTGGATTCTGTCTAGGCCTTTGCGGAGGAGAGGAGGCATTCCGGTGTGTGGCTAATTAAAATAATATCGTCATTTATGGCATATGGATGTATGGATACAATAAATGTTTGCCATCAAATACGAGTGCTTAGGACTGATAATGAAGCACATTTGTATGGAGGACGGAACATTGCTTTATTTTTTATTTGAGAAACGTTTCGGGTTTTGTGACTTGATTGTCTTGACATCGAATTTCAACAAGTGGTTTAGAGGGGGGCACAGGGGAAGGTGGTGGATATTAATTCAGTTTTGGTATAACAAATAAAAGTTTAAGCTAAGTCGAAGCTTTGAGCCTTATAGCGATCACGACTGTTGCGTAGGACTACACATCATTATCAGAATTTCATAACGATTACTTACAAAGTTAACCTACATACAATACAATAGATACAGATACAGATACAGATACAGATACAAAATACATACAAGTCTTCCCAGCTCCATTTGTTCTAGACTACAGACACTCACACACACACCCCCAATGGATCGGATCGGATCGGACAGGATCGGATCAAATGAGGGCGGGGAATGGGTTATGGGTTGTGGGTTGTGGGTATGGAATGGGCTAGTCCCAGTTACCTATCTACACTAAATTAAGATACCCAGAGACCCCTCGACACATCGCAAATAACGATGATCCCTAGTATCTGGCGGGCTGGGTGTCCTTGTTCTGCTTCTTATTCATGTCCACCTGTGCGGTGGCCAGGTAGTTGGACCCCTCCAGATGCAGGGTGCTCTGCCGGTGAGAGTTGCGAATGAGGCAGAACGTCGACAGCAGCAGCAGGGCCACCCCCAGGGCGAACAGGCCGACAATCAGGGCCACACGAACCTTGGGCGGCACCTGCTCGGCGAAGCGCATCAGATCGGTGACCGCGTTGGGCAGGCTGTCGATGCCCTCCTCGAACCACAGAATGGGGAAGATGATGTCCGGGAAGTTGGCCACCTGCTTGATGTCAAACACCTGGCTGACGGCCAGATTGATTTGGACACGAGCACGCACTCGCAGAGTGGTTCCCATTTTCTAAGGATTACACAGAGATTAGAGGAGAACTGAGTAGGAGGAGTTGGAGAGATGTCCCTTACCGGCTGCACATCCATGAAGAACTGATGCTTCTCCTTCTCGGGCGGGGAGATACCCTCCACCTGTGTGCGCAGGCTCTCATCGCCGAGATAGAAATGGGGGAAGCTGAGCATGATCGGAGAATCTGCAAGGGAAAATAATATATTAAGAGGAGGAGGACAGGAGGAGCAGCCAGTAGTCGTACCGTATTGGCACAGGGAGACGTTAAAGAGGCCGTTGGGGGAGCACGAGGGCTGGCCGGCGGGGCAGAAGCACATGTTCTCGGGGTGGCTCTCGACATCGGCAAAGACCCACTCGGGTGGGGTGAAGCGATAGCCGGGCACCTCGTTCGAGGTCATCACCTCCTTCTCGAAGACCAGCGGCATCAGGCGGCACAGATCCTTGTCGTACACGTGCAGCACACGGTCGTGGTCGATGTGCGGGGGGAAGATGGAGCCGTCGGTGCCGTTCAGGCGATTGCACTCATCGCTGGTCCAGTGGGGCAGGTGGGTGCGACCGTTGTACTGGTCAATAATGCCATACTTCTCGATGTCATCGACGCCCGTGTTGACGGTGACGCGGTCGGAGGAGGTGCCGTTCTTGCCGTACAACAGGCCGAACTCCTCGTAGGGCAGCTTCTGCTCCTTGGGCACCACATCCTTGGCCAGCTTCAGCAGCGGATCCTCGTAGCCCCAGAGCAGCTGTCCCACGGACACCTGAACGAACGGCTTGATCTTCAGAATGTCCATGATGCTGGCCATGGCCAGGCGCAGGAATCTGGGCGGGGCAAGATCACATTTAATATCAGGCATGAGCTCATGTGGCTCAAGCCACACGCGGGGCACTCACCTGGCCGCATGCTTGCTCTGCGAGGTGGCACTCAGCATGGGAATATTGGGCACAATCACGACGTCATCTTCGGGGCCCACGGACAGATCTTCGCGGAACGAGTAGATCTTGCGCAGATTGTAGCTGAGCGTGCCATTGTCATTCTCCACGATGTTCACCTTTTCCCAGCTCTCGCTGCACGTCACAGATGGAAATTCAGTCAAGATTCGTGAAGATTCAGTTTAGCAATCGTTTACCTGTAGACATAGGGGCCCACCTCGTCGACAATGGCCTTGGAGCCATTGCTGAGGAAGTCATCGGCATTGGTCACATTGTAGATGTACAAACTGATGTGGGGCTCCACCGGCGGCTTGGCCCACCAGCCGAAGGTCTTGGCACCGGGACGCAGTGCCACCATGCGGTCCACAATGGCATTGATCAGCACGGAGAACTGGCAGGCCACCAAAACGCCTCCCACTATCAACACTGACGCAATGGCAATCGTAATCCCTGGAAAACCAGACCAAATCAAATTATTCAACGATTGCACAGCGATCTCTGAGTGATGAGGATGAGTCAGTCAGTCAGCCAGTCAGTCCGTCCGTCCGGGAAGCTGGGAAGGGAACTTGTGATGGAGACAAACATTTGAGTTGGCACTAGACTGGGACCGCTGGGCATAAATATTTATATATCGAACGGATAGAACGAACAGTGGCACATGAATCATGTCTCCAGTGACCCTTTGACCTTACCTACACTTTGTTAACCAATTAGCATTTATACAACCGATGGATGGAGAGAGCTAGATCTGATTCCCAATTAGTTGTGATTGAATAATTATCGCTTAATTACACCGAACGGGAATAACTACGCTAAACTACAGCGACCAGAACCTAGCTCCCATTCCTTGGATATACCCACTACGCAATAGACTCCCGGAAAACTAGAAGAAAGGGATGGGTTGGGATGGCGGCTACCCGTGTAAACAAAGACCCAAGTTTATCCACTGCGTACTGCCAGCGAAATCAATAAGAAATTCAACAGCAAATACCAGTATAACCAGTCATACGAACAAATAGCAAAGTCAACCGCTATCTCTAGAGCAAAATCAAGAATCAGGCATGGCACGTGGAGTTATATATTGCATATTGTACATGCGATAAATCTATGGGTTAATTCAGTCGGTGGATAGTTGTGTGTCTCCACCACCCATTGCGTTTTGCATAATTTGTTTGCGGGGATTATTGCACAAATCAAATCAATACGTAAATCCAGCTAGAAATTCTCACAATGGGAAGAATGCGGCTGGCTAATCAGATGCTAATGGCAGTGGGGAAAACTCTGTGAAGAGTCATCCCATCCCTCTCTCTTGGGGTTCTTTTAATACTTACACCATTTTCTCAGATACGTGCTGGACAGTTTAGTGCATAGTTTGTGTTTGGGACCGTTCATGCTGTTGCTGTTGTTGGAGTCGTTGTGTTGTTCAAAGAGTGGAATGCCTTGCACTTGTTAACTGGAAAAGCAAATCAAACAAATTATACATATGAGACAGAGATTCAGCTGTAATACCGGTTAAATTGTTAATCTATATCTATAATTATCGGGCAAAAGCCAGGCAAACAGGAATGCAGTCTCATTCAATATCCGTGGATAATCACATCATAAAGTTCTAGACGACATCAGCGTTTCACGATCATGATCACGATCAACATCTTCTCTTTGTGCTTATTTTTCTTCACTCTTTGAATATGTTTACTTATGTCTTGTGGAGACAACACAACAACGGAGAGATGCCCCCACTTTGGCCCAGACCTCAGACACGTTGCGGGGCGTGTTAGCCTTGTGGGCGCTTGACAACGCTCGCGCTGTGGCTGGTGGCTGGGGGCTGTGGTGGTTGCTGTCTGTATTTAGTTTTCCCCAAAAGCTGATTTATAAGCGCTGCTTCGACACAAAACAAAACAGACGAACAAAACCGATCTGCAATCTTGTTTTGGCGGTTGGGGACAGACAGACAGACTGAGTGACTCTGGCTGTCTCCAGAACCTTCAAGTCAGCAAAACGATGACTTTTTGCTGGGGCTCTTTTGTGGCGCGACTTTTGTGCGCTGGATAATTGCTAGAGTCGAGTCAATGATACGAGTACTGCGCCCTTCCTGGCAGGGACAGACCTTGGCTGCCGCTCAGCTCGGTTCAGGCAATTAAGCACTTTTTAATGGACTGACAGGCTCCAGCTCCAGCTCCAGCTCCAGCGCTGTGAGGTTTCGCATATAACGAAATGTTGAAAAGAAACCTTGACCGAGGCCAGGGCTGTGCTGTGCCTTCATATAAATCGTTTAATATTCGGACTCGTGCGTAAACAGCAACGATTTTATTATTGACAATTCCAGGCAGACAGCCCGGCAAGCCATTATTCATATTCATAAACGAAACGCAACGCAGTTAAGTGGGGATCCGGCTAATGGTTTTGGGCCATTTGCAGGCGTCGCACGGTCGTAGACAATAGAAACGAAACGTTTTAATTGCCCCCACTCGATCGGGCAAGCCGCAGATCATTCTCAGATTCAAGTGCATACAAACTGTCGTTTATTGGCATCGGCGCGAACGAGATAATCTGGAACTCCAGTGGGAGATCGCTGCTTGGGCACGTTCGCACCTTTCATTCCACATGCGATTCGGAAGAACGCACTGGGAACATGAGAGCTAGACGCGGAATCTGAAATTCTTTGATGCCCTGCGGAAATGGTGGCCTACACACAACCAGTTTTGATGTTTTCGCTTTACGAAACGGTTTCGGCCAAAAAGCATTAAACTTTGTACTTCGGACACCTCCCTCCCCACTTGCCCACAGCTGAGTGGATACAAAGTTTTTCGTATTTCGTATTTCGTTTTTTTTGTTTTTTTGTGTTTAGTATTTGCCGAGTTTACTGCGCTCTCTGAACGGCACAAGGTCGAGCTGGCGACTCCAATAACTGCGTGTGTGTGTGTGTGCTTGTTGTGATTTGTGCTGTGTGTTTAGCATTGGACCCACCACTGGATCCACCATTGTTGGCTCTCTGCTCAACCGATGCCCATTGAATACCAATTAGCCCATAATTATTTCAAATGATTTTCGGCGACACCCGTCATCGAGCCATAAATCAGTGAATTCCATCAGGAATTGTTTTGCTGTAATTTCTGTTCTGTGTGCTGTTTGCCGTTTGCTGTTTGCTGTTTTTCTGATTGCTGATTGTGTGCTGCGCTGCGCTGCGCTGCGCTTTGTTCGCGGACACTACTTAAGGCCCTGGCCGATTATATAAAAAACTTTTCAGCATTGCAAATGTTTACAAAGAATGATGAAAGGAATGGCATGGAGCAGCGTGACTCAGTGTCTGAATTCATTCTAGGGAATTTCAATTTGTGTTACTAAGAGAAAACCTGAGCTATATGTATCCCCAAGAAGTATGCAAGTAAATCAAATGGCTGGGCTGGGCTGGAGTGACTGGGAAATTCTAGATCTAAACAAAAACAACGCAATCCAAGCAGCTTGTTATGAGAACCACAGCCGAGATTTCAGCAGTTTTGGCATTCCATTCCAATGAAATGCGATAACTGATGTAATCATTTTACTTTTTGTTGATTTGTTGATTCGGATCTCGCTAGTTGTTGCAGTTGTTGGAGCCGCTTGCTCTTTCAGCTGTTCCATTAGCGGCTAACGTGTTGTGTTTAACGTGAAATCGCCAGCCTGTGCGGGCATGTGTTGAATGTTATATGGCTAAGGCAGAATGAATCCCAACTTCAATAGAAATTTACTTTCTAAACACACGTGTTTTTGTATGTATTGAACTGAAAGCGGCAACTTGAAACTCTCGGCGAACACATCCGCCGCCCCTCTGCCAGCCGCTGCTTTTGTTGCTGCTGATCAGCTTGCCAGAGCAGCAGAGCTCTTGGATTGAAATGAAGTAAAGGCGAAGACAACGTGGAGTCGCGTCTCATAATTTCACTGCGTTTAAGTGTTGCACAAATAAATACAAGCGGTAGCAGCTACTTATTTTAAACAATTACCCTGACCCAATTTCAGAGCTGTGGCTGTGGCTGTGGCTGTAGTTGCTGCCTCTGTGACACTGGGCTGGCCAAAAAGCAAACTGAACTGCTGACAAAATTCGCCTTTGCCTTTTTTTGATAATACAAAATGAAATGATTTTTACATTTTTGTGCGTTAAACAATGCTCGGCTGTGCTGCTGTCAATGGCGTGACAGACATGTGCGACGGGGCTCATCTTGGAGTCTCAGTAGGTCAGTTTTGGTGGCAATTACCCCAGTGACAGTGTCAGCTACAAGCACAGGGAGAGAGAGAGAGAGAGAGAGAGACAGCTGAAGTACAAAGTGTGGTTTGCCTTTTTGCTTTCGCAGTGAAATGTGTCAGCGCAGCTCAGCAAAGACAAAGCCTGGCAATTGTCACCTCCATTTAATGACCAACTTGGCAACGAAATCAAGCAGCAGAGCCACAAAAGAGATAACCTACAACTTGTCGTCGTATATGTATGATGAAGATGATGATTCAAAGCTTTTACCGCTGCTGGTGCAACCTTCACATAATCGTCTTCGTTATGTGGTCAAAGAGAGCTTTCGCGGGCACTCTTCACTTATTTATGCATTTATTTAGTTTGATTTGATTTCTGTGGGGTTTTCTGCCCCGGGCACACGCTTCATTTTGATTTTAAAATTTTGATTTTGGATCTTGGCCGAGTGTATGTGTGGTGTGGTGTTTTTTAAGTAAACTTTTTTTATTTGATTTCGTTTTGAGTCGCTGCTTCGTGGCAGCGCCAATCAGCGCTCTGTGCAGAGCGAAAATTTCACTTTTTCCACACAAGTAATCATAAAAACTATGCACGTTCGTAAAATGCGCTTTTGGCAGGGCCGTAGACAGCATTTAGCTACTGCCGCTGGCTCCAGGGGGAAAGATGCATAATCAGCAGCAGCAGCAACATCATCAGCAGCAGCCACAAAGCATAATTCAATGATTTTCCGCTTTTGTAGAGCTATTAAGCGCCCCGTCAAGCCATCGAGCCGCCACCATGGAAGTGGTTTCATTTTGGCTGAGTGGGCAAGGTCTTGCTTAATGCTGAGACTGCGACGAGACTGCGACCGACCGCATCTGTGTATAAGGTTTATCAATGATCGATGCAGCGATGCAGCGAGTATCAACAACAAATGGACTTTTACTGCCGCAAAAGGCCTGGAATGTGAGTGCTACTGCCACACCACACCATACCATGCCACAAACAATACACCACACACTTGTTGCTGGCTGACTTTTGTGAAAGACACAAGAGTCGTAAGGCAGCCGCAGACCTGTCCAGCCTGAGCGGGACAGGGACAGACCACAAGCCGCAAGTCGCAATCGGCAGACATTTCAAAATAGTTATATTAACACACAAACAAGGCACTCACACGGGAGCCGGAATCGGAGTCGTCGAAATTGGCCGTTTACACGGATGCAAGTTTAGTACGTACGGGCGTTGTTATGTGGATGGATAGATTCTTAGGGGGGGGCCCTCAAAATGTGGAACGCAACACCAAACCGCCGGCAAAAAACGGGCACGACTTGTACGCTTGCAAAGCCGTCGAGAAACTAAAGTCGATGTCTTCGAGTGGCCCCACAACGTAAGATGTTGGTGCTGCGAAAGCTTCAACCTGAAGCTCAGCTTGGCTTGGCATTGCGACAAAGCGAAACTCGAAAACCTGATAAACAGGTACACCTGTGTGCGTATGTAGCTACGAAAGCAGGTGTGTGTGTGTGTGTGTGTGCTCAAGGGGAGAGGCGGCATAAGCAAAAGCGAGAGTAAGCTAGCGCTGTGCTCTGCGCCGTCAGTGAGCTTTTGCTCAATGCAGTGCATTGCATGCGATTAAAGCTTTTGGATATTCGAATAGACTTCGATCGGTTCGGAACAAATGTTGCTTGTGTTGCTGTTGTTTCTCTCTCTCTCTTTCTCTGTCGCTCTTTCTGTTGCTTTCGGGGAATGGGTGGCGGCTGGTGATAAAAACAAGTTTGTTGCTTTTGCATTGAAGTCTTTCGTTTTGGCTGCGTTCCGTTCCGTTTTATGTTGCACACAGAGGCACAGCGATCTCCCTCCCATTGATTGCCACACCAATACCATTGGACGAAATAAACTAAATGATCATTGTTGATCAATTTTGTTGTTGTTTTCGCAAGTGACTCATTTCTATGTTGATTGTTGGTTGCATTTCCAAGCTCCCCCGCCCTCCCAGAAATCAGTAGCCACAATAACGAAGACAGATCAAGATGAAGCCGCAGAGTGTATGCAAAAGTTGACAGCTCCAATGATCACAAATTATTGCTATTGCCACTGAATGTTGCAGCTTCGGTTGTTGGCATTGCGCAAGGTTTATGGGTTGGTGTGTTGTTGCCTCCAGAATCGGAATCTTGCAAAAGCTTTCGTTTCGTGCCTAAGCATAAACTGGCTTTTGGGAAATGCGCAAACGGTGGAAATAACACGAGGCAAAAACTTGTTGCATTTGCATAACCAACAACAGCGGGGGCAAAACATTTCAGACCATGTCTAGGAAATGTGATTCAAGAAATTGTCCCAGTCCACTGGAAGAAAACTTCACAGAAAGCATGCCCAGGTTGGAAAAGATAGAAGAGTTTTCCCCAACTCAAATGAATCAGTGGAAAGTTCTGATGGTAAAATCTTAGAAATTTAGATAGAGTTTAATCATAAGTAGCTCCTGATGTAAAAGAGAAATGGTAAGATTTGAGGTTATTGCAGAGAGCAATTCAATTTATAATCCAATTCCCCAAAAAAATCAGCTTTAAATATGTTCCCTTAAGCTGACAAATGCCATTGCTCAAGCCCCATAACAATAACTCTACTATTAGAAGGCGAACCAAGACATTATCGCCTCAATGTGTTCGACATTCCGCTCCAAGACCAACCACACACACACGCACAGAGATATTGTGCTTGTGGATGGGCCGACGTCGACCCGTATCCAATGCCTAACTCTACGACGACTTTGCATGCCAATAAGGCCAACCGGGTTGCATGCGACCTTTCTGTTTATGTAAACTGTCGTACAAAGTGGCGCAGTTTGGTTGTAAGTGATGCAATAAATAATAATAAAAGCACAGCAACAGGAAAAGCAGCAACAACATACGCACATGTAAATTTAAATGTTGTTGCGTGTCATCAATTGCCCCTGCCCCTGCCTCGCCGACGCACCACCTGCTGCCGCCCCACCACAACGCTAACAAAATCCAAATTAGTTTCCACTTACGGTACACAATGTTGGAAACCAACATGTCCAATCAGCAGCACCTTACGGGATCTTCTGAAGAACTATCTTAGTAAGGGCAGACTTGCGATTTGCAGATTCTTGATTTCCGATTCCTTTGCTGCTCTACTTTCTGGAGAACTTTTATTATTTCATTTTTAGATTCATTCTGTGTGATTCTTGTGTGTGTATTTGTGTATATAAGAACTAATTTTGGCACTTGACGACCCGGCAACCCAGGTTGTTGATAATGCCCCCCCATATTTATAAGTCAGAGCTGATAAGATCCCTTCCCTATAGGCAAGCATTCAGGAAGCGGGAACTGGGTGCCAATCGAGGGCACAGCTCTACATTTAACATGATGGAAATGACTTTGCACTCCATCTTTACGGCTTTTTAAGGTAGTTTATGAGCGGGTCGGGCCCAAAGCAACTGCAGCTAAGGGCCACTTAAGTTGTCAGTTCCAGTCAAATACTCCGCCGTAAACTAGACTTTGAAGCGCAGCTCTTGAGACCTGCTCGGGGGCGGAGACTACAGGCATGGCATTACAGGGGAACATTACATATTGGAAAGCTATTAGCGGCACGGAGCGATTAAGCGATTGAGCCATTGGAGGCTTCATCCGCGTCATTCCGCCTTCTAGAAAAACAAAAAGTTCAGAGAGGCTATCAGTCGAGGCTGATGCAAAACACGATGGGGCCGCCACTTCACAGCTGTAGTCGTACAGAAAGTATGGAAAGCCAGCCCCGCACCATAGTACAGCAGATTAATTGTAAACTCTTGACTAAACTGATAAATGCTGAGCACACAATCGAGGCTTGGGCCTGCGGTCTCCGGCCGTGGTGGGGTTCAATAACTCGCGATTCTCCTCCCTCCCGGGGGAGAATCTGCGCTGCGAGCAATCACGTTGTCATGGGGATGGATGCGGGGCTTGAGGCCTTTCTGCTAGCTTAAGAAATGAGCATTCTGACAGCTGAAAGATAAGGTAATCTAAATATATCCTCACATGCTCCAAGAATTGCAAAACGAAAACAGAAACCGAGGAGAGAGAACGGAACGAGCAGTAAGTAAATAAAGAAAGAAAGAGGTAGCGCACCTTGAGCGCCCATGCACTGAGCGAAATGGCGCATGCACTTTCCTTTGTTCATTGCTAATTGATTGGTTTAGCGCTAATTCAATTGTTTTGGCAAGTGATTAACGAAAACATACCGATACCGATACATAGGCAAATATCTATTTATTTGCATTTGGGCATTTGAGCATTCCTATATATAGACCTTTATTGCATATATATATTTCTGGTCAAACGACACTTTAGCGTTCATTCCACTGTTTCGAAGTGCGCTGTGTCTATAAGAAGGTTCTCGACCTGCTCGCCTTTTCTCCATGTGTATTGCAGATGGGAGGAGAAACAATGAAGCCCGCTTCTGAATGGCCCCTTCGCCGCTTTCCGTATGCCCGTCCACGCAGCTCATCTAATTCGATAATAATGAAGTCGCCACTCTCTCGCTGAGAGAAAGCAATCCGGGGATGGGGATGGATGAGGCTGCTGCAGATGGCTGCTCTCTATGTATCTCTTCCTCCTGAGAGTGTGTGTGTGCGTATGTGAGTATCATTGCGACTGGCTGGCTCCTTTGTATAAATGATGATTATATTTGCACTTTGTCTCATTACACACACAAACACAGAAAGTGGCACACGCACAATGGCGGCGCTGCTACGTAGTAAGCAAGAAATCCCGGTTATCAGCAATCATAGCTGACCAAACGCTTATCAATGGCAGAGCGCAGAGCTGCAGCAGAGACAGCGGCCTGGGCAGGCACCGAAAGCAAGGCAGATCGTAGAACGAGGAAAGAGAACAAAACAGCTGCTGATTCCGAACGGAGCGGAGCAGATTTCGTCGTAGTAATAACTTGTTTGGAGGGCAGCAAGCACGAGCCACAGCCACAGTCTCAGTAGGTCCCGTCCCCCGTGTCCAGTGCCAGTGTTTTCAAAAGTCTATCGAAACTAGCAGTCGAGTTACAAACACCCCCCCCAGAAAGCGAAATCTAATCGGTTCTCCCGGCCAGATAGTGCGTGGGCTCTAATCGCGGAATCCGCAATAAATACCATACCCCAACGGACAAGTGGTTGATCCAGTGGCACTTCAGCGGCCAAACGGTCGAAAGAGATTATCTAGCCAACGGCTGGTGCAAATATGTAGTGCTCGTCGTTGTGTGTTTCCTTCCCTGTTCGGTCGTGTCTTCGCAGTTGTTGGAAAAACTAAGACAAACCAGAAACGGAATCGATTCCAAGTGCAGTGCAGTGGTAGACGCCAAACAACAAGAAGAAGAAGCTGAGTAGAGAGAGGAAAGAGTGAAGAGTGCATTCCATATGGAAAACCAGCTCCAGCTGCAGTTACACCTCCAATGTTTTTTGTAAATCGAAGCAGGAACTGCAGAAAAGCAACAACAAGAGAGCAGCAGTCCCAACGATCGAGCTGACAAAAGAGAATAGCGACAAAACAAAGAAGCAAGCGAACAAAGAACACCAGCCAAGAAAAACAGAGAACAGAGTGTCTGCCAGAGACGAGAAAAGAGAGAGGAGAGCGGAGAGCGGAGAGCCGAACTGGAGCCGTTTACAACGGACAACGACAAGAGTTCGTTCTGTCGGATAGAGACACTGATATTCAAGTGTTCAAGTGTGTCGCTGCAAGATACAGTGAGAGAGACTAAGACAGATCCCGCGCAGCAGCCCCAGCATCAACATCATTAGGAGAGACAGAGTGAGAGAGGAAAACCCCCCAAAAAAGCTCAATACGAATGGTGTGCACACAGCGTAAATACGACAAAATTGTTAATTAAGACGCCAAATGTTTGGCAGTCGAGGCGGGAGGCAAAGTAAACCAAGAGAGACAGCGGGCATTTGCGCTGAGAGAGAGAGAGAGAGAGAAGTGCGGGTGCAATTACCTTGTGCTTGTGTGAGTGTGTTGTTTTCCGTTTACCTGAACAGCTGTCTGTGCACACGATCTCTCTTCGCTCTCCGCTCACTCAACCACTCTCTATTTTTGGGTCGTTTAACACCCGCATCATCTCCAAACCAAGCCGTTATCAGTCAATGGCACTGCCTGCACCCCCCCTGCTCGCGACAGTTTTCTGCAAGTAATTGAGCACAAGCAGACAGGAGAGAAGCAGACGGAGAAAGAGAGAGAGGAACGGTTAAGAAAACACATCCGTAATTGGGAGAAACGCAACCCAGACGAAGGACCGCCCTCTAAGCGTAGGTCTCATTTGCATATTTTAATTTAAACAACATAAATAATGTGTGTGGGAGGGGAGGGGGTGTCTGATCTAAGACGTAATTTCATGCTGCTCAGGCCGAGTCTTATCGAAATTTGAAATCAATTCAATTTGCCATCACAGCAGTTACAGATCACTCCATCTATGAACCCGATCGAAGCCCTTCGTTCACATTGGTGTAAGTTCAAGATCGTGATGAAATATTGGAAAATTTGACGCCCCAGTTGGGGCTTATCGGTGGCGTTGACCCGTTTTCAAAGTTGGCGAATCAGTATCAGTGCCCGTAGCCCCCACAAGTGGTAGTGTCGAGAGCTTAACTCTATTAAATACAGACACACAGTCGCACACTGCTACCTCCTCAACTTGTTGTTTCCATAATTTTATGAATTGCTGGCTATAGTACATACATACACAAGTATAAGTATTATATATTCGTAGAAGCTACTGATAAGGCCTAGTACATGCATACATATGGGTTGTACTTTGATTTCAGCACTGGCAGAAGCCTCAGCTGGGGCCCAGCATGCGAAGGCTCTGAGTGCTGAAACCCAGATTAGTTGGTGAAAACTTCTGTAAACGATCGCATGGTTAATAATCTGTGCTCCCCGGAAAATTGTTCCGATTAAATCAAATACACGAACACACACACACACACACATGTGCAACATATAATTACATAGAATAACAATATAAAAGGTATTAATGAATTTGAATTCCTTCAATGGGGGACAACATTTTGAACAATCGTTCAATACTTATGTGTTCGATGAACTCTTGGATGCCTACAAGTATATTTATATAGAACCGAGCCTGATAAGCCCATAATCGGGCCAGGCAAATAGATCCCTTTGCTGTGCCACGTGTTCCCAATCCCAAAGATAACATTCAATTATACATATTATAAATATCAGTTTCAAGAACTTCAAGGAGCACCAATAAGGGAATTTTTTTACTGATATGCCACAGGCTCTTAGCTAGCTGGCAACATACTACTACGATCAGTACAATGATAAGAGCCCAGCATGACATTTGCTTACTACACTTTCAGCTCACAAACACACAACACACACAGACACAGAATGCCACGTGCCACAAGCCATGATGTGGCCTTGCCACCCACTCAAGATGATCTCACAGTGGCCCAGAGCAGATCCAAGTCCAACACACTGAACTCCCAGCGGAATGGAGTCGGTGCGGGAGGAACTGGAACCTTCGGGGGCTACAGCAACGGAAAGAGTGGGTCCGACAAGCTAACGAAGCTCCAGATGATATTGGAGGCCTTCGGCCTGCGCAATCAATCACAGAACCGCGAGCCAACGTCCAAGGATATTGGCACACTGATAAGTAAGTAGAGCGCGGATGATTGAGATGATAATACTCGTCCGTATCCTTGACTAACCTGACACACTTTACAGTGCTGGGTGTGATGTTCCTGGTCTTCGTGATCAGTGTTACCGGATTCTTTGTGATGTGGTTCACTGAGTACTACAACAACACCATGCTGGAGGTAAGATACTTAACACGCCGCACCAGAATTTAATTGAATTTATGCGAAAACCTTCATCAGAATCTGGTACTGGCCGAGAACTCGGACACGGCCAAGAACTGGCTCAACCCAGACCCCAAGTTCGATACGCTGCTGAAGGCTCACATCTTCCACTACCCCAACATACAGGACTATCTGGCAGGACGGGCCGAAAAGATACAGATACGCGATATGGGGCCCCTAGTGTACCAAGAGCACACGGTCAAGGACGAGGTTTCGTTCAACAAGAATTTCACGGTCACCTTCAGGGTAGGGTTTACTCAAACACTTGTACACTAAGGCTGAAGTTACTACTAATAATGCTATTCTTCTATCTTAATCTTATTCTATAGGATCACAAGTCGTACAAGTTTCTGCCGGAAAAGTCGAGCATACGGGAGGATGATGTGCTGCTGGTTCCAAATGTGCCGCTCATCAGTGCCGCCGGCCATGTGAAGCGGATGCCTATTGGCACGCGGCTTCTCTCTGGCATGTTAATCAATGGGTTCAACGAGCCCCTCTTCAAGAATCTTACGGCTGCAGAGTACCTTTGGGGCTACGAGGACAAGATCATCAAACTGAAGAGTCTGGGCAAGGGAAAGCGGCGTTTCGGCCTGCTAATGAGCGTAAGTATTCGGCGATTCGATTCTTTTGCAAGAGCTCTGCCCCAACAGAATTGTTCTCCCTCAGCGCAACGGAACCAGCGTGGACTCGGTTCAGGTGAACACCGGCGAAGATGACATCACCAAGTACAGCACCATCACCCAGTTCAATGGCATGCCCCAGCTGGACTACTGGGAGGGGGAAAAGTGCAATCGTATTGATGGCTCGGAGCCCTCGATGTTCTCCCCGAACCTCTTGCAGACTCGCGATACAGTTCACGTCTTTCTGCAAGTGTTGTGTCGCAAGGTGCCACTCCACTTTGAAAAGGAGGTTACCATTTACGACGACATCGATGTGCTTCGCTACCGTACGCCCATGGACGTGTTTGATCATCCGTCCGAGAACCCGGCGAATCAGTGCTATTGCACCAACACGGAGCGTTGCTTGCCCAGCGGAGTAATCAATGCCACCAAATGCTATGGTGACTCACCCATCTTTCCGTCCTTCCCGCACTTCTTCTCCGGCGATCCGGTCCTGTACAAGATCTTCGACGGCATCAAGCCCGATGCGGAGCTCCATCAGACGTACGCCGACATTCATCCGCGCTTCGGTTTCCCCATCAGCGGAGCTTCGCGCGTCCAGATCAACATTATGCTGGACAAAACCCCCTTACTGAGGAGTAAGTGATCGGAACCCATGCCCTTTTGACCTTTCTGATTATGAACATTTTTTATAATTTCAGATCAAGGGGCTCGACTGGAGAACGCCACCATCTTGCCCCTGATGTGGATCGAAATAACGTCGGGCGACTTCTCGGATGAGATGCTGCACATGCTTTATGTGAGCACCTTCGGTCTAGATGCCATTCAATTGGCACTCAAATATGGCACGCTGCTCATCGCCGTAACCACCTTCAGCCTAATCGTGGCCGGGGTCTATTATCTCAACAGCAAGCGAGAGGAGGGCCTTCAGGAGAGCAAGTCCTCTGCTGAGCTCGAGGCGCTGAACGGAGGCGTCGTGATGGTTCAGGTGCAGCACTTCAACTTACCAGCACCATGTGCCCCTTCTGCGTAGACCACGTGACCAAACAGTGCCATTAATTAGTTAGTTATTTAGTTAGTTAGTCAAGGGGCGGGAACGGGGGAAAGTTATACAGACTTGATGCGATTTTCGAA
Organism: Drosophila guanche; assembly: GCF_900245975.1. Classification (NCBI taxonomy): domain Eukaryota; kingdom Metazoa; phylum Arthropoda; class Insecta; order Diptera; family Drosophilidae; genus Drosophila; species Drosophila guanche. The sequence continues at coordinate 10,132,011 of NW_022995743.1, read as the reverse complement.
TTTTCCTAGGATTAAATGCACAACCTTAGTCTACAAAGAGTCAGTCAGTTACCTGTAGTCTGTAGCCTTCAGTTTGTAAATATGTAAAGATGTTAATAAACTTTATATTCTCGTGAATTGTATTATTAATACTGGATTACCTGGACACTGATTGATGTTTCTACAATACCCTAAAATTACGCACACGCATACGCTGAAGCTCTCACAGATGTATGCTTGAAAGTATGCAATGAAATTCCAAGTGGATGGTATCGACAGCTGTTCTCACGATCATGCAAGATGAGCAAGGGACCTCCGCCTTCCAAGAAGTACATCTGGCAGGCACACTTCCACTACGTAAAAGTATACAATCATGTATGTATATAATATAGCAAATTTTATTGTTTAGTTCTAAACAAAAACGAAATTAAATTCGTAGATTAGTTGCTTGTTCAACATTTGATATTATTTTGTTTTTACTCAGCTCTGTTTCGGATAGGTTTCCATTTTGAAAACCGTTTTTAGTTGTTAAATGCATGAATTACATATTTTGCATCGTATTGCTATGGGTTCTATGTTAGGTATTTATGTATGTATGTAAAGATTGCAATGTGGAAGTATGTAAGTGAGTTTTCCCTCATGGTTGTGTGGAGGACTCTATATGCTGAAGGAAGAGTTATTAAGTTTCTGGGAGTTTGTTTCTCTTTGTGTTGTATAAATGTCGTTTTTATTTTCGATGCGTGCTCCGATTGGCAGCCACTCGAGGGTTGCGGGGAATAAGTTTCTTATGTGTTTATGGTTGTTTTATATAAATTTAGGGGGAATTGGAGTGTTTTACAACATTGTTTTTGCATTTGCTTTTTTTTGTTTCATTATTTATGTTTTTGTCGTTATAAAAATGTTGGTTTTGTTGGTTTACGTTTTTAATTTAAGTATGTATAATAGTTTATATAAAAAATAACAGAGAAATTATATAAAAGAAACATTAAATATAATCGTTTATTTTGCTCTTCTCTTCATCACTTCTCCGTCCTATTCTCGATCTTGACCTAATAATTAACGCGTCAATTGCCCGAATCCTCGCCATCTAATGATTCATCCTGCACCGATGAGCTGTCGTCACCGCCGCCGCCGCCACCACCGCCGCCGCCTCCTCCGCGCTTTGATGAGGGTGTGCCCGTGAGCCTGCTGGAGCTGAGGCCCATGCCGCCGGTGCGTCTAAGGGAATGGAGACATTCAAAATGCAGGATTAGTATCTCTGTTTAGTCAGATATAAATGTAAAGTACGTGCAATGCAGGGGCAACACAAAAAAAGGTAACAAACAGAGGACGGGGTGCACGAACTAAATTCTATTTGAAAGAGGAGTTTGAACGGCATTAGTTTGCACTGTTGAATGATTGTTTGATTGATTGTGTGTTCCTAACATGCAGAGAGAGAGAGAGAGACAGAGAGAGAAGTACACAGGGGTGTGGTTGCTAGGGTTTCTTTTGGTTTGGATTGGTTTCTGGTTCACATTCATTGGGAAGGAGAGGATTCTGACTATGATTCTTGGCCAGAAGCACTTACAGCGCCTACGAGAAAGAAGCGAAACGATTCGAAACCTAATGCAGACCCTCACAATTCATAATGAGTGCGGCATCCTTTTTGGGCGAATACGCCTTGGCCTTTTCGGTCTCGGCCACTTGGATGGAGCTTAAACCAAAACAGAAAAACGTCAAAACAATAATGGAAGAATCTGAATTCCCACAGAGAAAGAGAGATAGAGATATGGCTCTACAGAGACTTCCTTCACCCATTCAGCTACATAGCCGCGGTCCAACAGGGATCACCACGTACCGTAGTTTAGTTTTGAGTGAGTTGATCTCACGGTTCATGGCCTCCTGCGATTCAATCATGTCCTCGCACTCGCGCTGGTACTTGCGCTTCTGCGTTTTCTCCTTCTGCAGCTCCTCCTCCGTCTCGTCCAGATTGCGCTTGAGCAGTTTGATGCGGCTATTCAGCTGTGGGAGCAAATAAACAAACCATTTGGTATTCCATATCCACTTCCTCTCGATGGGATTGCTTACCTTATCCATTTGCTCCTTGTGCTGGTCGACATGTCTCCGCTCGTCTTCGATGTTCATCGTCAGCTCCTTGATCTTCTTGTCCATCTTTCGGTTGGCCTTCTGCTGCAGCAGCCGCTCCTTGCCCTCGTTCTCCAGCTGCTCCTCCAGATTGGCGATCTTTGCCTCGAGTGTGGCGATGGTGGCCTTCACCTTGGTGCGCTGTGCCGTTTCGATCTCGGCCAGCTTGGCCTTCAGCTCCTTGTTCTGGCGCTCGAGCAGAGCACGTCCATTCTCGTTCTTCTGCGAGTTGGACTTCTCGTTGGCTAGCTCGGTGGTCAGCTGCTCGATCTGTAGCTGCGCCTTGCGGCTGCGGTCGAGCAGTACCTCCGAATTGGACTGCTCCTCCTCCAGCTCCTCCTCGAGTGTGGCAATGCGGGCCTCCAGTCGTCGCTTCTCGTCGACCATCAGCGAGCCCTTGCTGGAACTGTTGGCAATCTCTTCGGCAAGTTCATCGCGCTCCGTTTCGGCGGCCCGTCGTGCACGCTCCGAGCTGGCCAGATCCTCGGTCAATTGTAATACTTCTGCCTCCAGGGCCTTGACCTTGCGCTCGGCCTCCTTGCTCAGCGCCTGCAGCTCCTCCTTGGCAGCCTTGGCCTCCTCGGCGTCGCGAAGCGCATCCTTGACTTGTGCTTGCAGCTTCTTGGCATGCTTCAGAGCGTCCTCCTTCACCTTGTTATGCATCTCCATCGTAGTCTCGATCTCCTTGAGGTCACCCTCCAGCTTCTTCTTCGACGCCACGGCTGCAGTGCGCTGCTTGCGCTCCTCATCGAGCTCCGCCTCAAGATCGCGCAATTGCTTCACCAGTCCACGTCGCTTCTCCTCCGCACCCTCCTCCTTGGCCAGCAGATCACGCTCAAACTGGGAACGCAGGGCCTGCATATTGACCTCGAGACGCAGCTTGGCATCCTCCGTCAGCTGGAGATCATCCTCGAGCTCCTCGTTTTGTGCTTTCAGCTCGGCCAGCTGCGACTCCAGGGCGCGCTTCGCCTTCTCAAGCTCGTGAACGTTCTTGTCGGCGGTTCCTTGGGAGTTGGCCAGGTCGTCAAGCTCGTTCTGGAGGGTCTTGCGCTTGTTCTCGAGATCCTCGATCTTGTCGAAGGCCTCGTCCAGCTCGCGGGACACCGACAGCACCTTGGTCTCCTTCTCGCGCGCCTCACGCTCCGCAGTATCGCGCTCCTGTGCGATCTGCTCTGATATGGCTTTCTCCTCGGCGAGGATCTTGTCAAAGTTCTTCTGTTTCTTCTCGAGTTCGAGCACCTATTTATGATTGGGTGATGTGAATTAGAAAGGGAGTTCCATGTGAACCATGTGGTCTGAGACCTCCTACCTTCGTGCGTTGCGTCTCCAGTTCGATGGTGGCATCCTCCAGCTCCGACTGGATCTTCTTTTTGCTCTTGTCCAGACGATCGTTCTGGGCAATCAGCTCCTTCACCTGTCGCTCCAAAACCTCGAGTTCCTTGTTGAGCCGCTTCTTGCCCTCCTCCAGCTCCTTGGCCAGGTCGGCATCCTCCTCGGCCTTCTTCTTAATCTCCTGCATCTGCCCGGTGACCTCGGCCAGTTTGCGCTCAAAGTTACGCTTGGCCTCCTCATCCTCCTCGAGCTGCTCCTGCAGCGCCTCCTTCTCGGACTCGATCTGACGTAGCTTGGAGCTGAGGCCCAGCTTCTGGCGTGTCTCCTCCTCCAGCTGCTGCTGCGCTTCCGTCAACTGCGACTCCATATTGCTGGCCGACTTGACGGCCGCCGATGCCTTCAGCTCAGCCTCCTCCAGCTGATTGGTAATATTCTCCGCCTCCTGCTGCAGCTTTGTGCACTTCTCCTGCAGCTCCGAACGGGCGCGTTCAATCTCGGCCAGTTTAACCTGCAAGAAGAGAAAAATGATTAATGATTCTGTCTCATAAATCTCCTCAATCCTTCTTTTTTCACTCACTTGAAGCTCTGCGATTTGGGATTCGGCCTGCTTGCGTCGGCGATCGTTCTCCTGCCGGGAGCTGTTGACGCTGCGCAATTCGGTGGCCAGATCAGCGTTCTCCGCCTCCAGCGTGCCCTTGGCCTTTTCCAGCACCGACTTGGCCTTGCGCAGGTTCTCCAACTGATCGTTGATGCCGTTCAGCTCCTGCGAGTGCTTGTGCCGCATATCGGCAAGGACGCTCTCGTGGTTCACACCCTCCTCCTCGAGCGACTTTTTCAGCGTGGCAAGCTCCTGTTCGCGCTTGGAGCGCAATTCCTGTTGGGCTAAGAGAGACGAATCGAGACGGAACATGGTTTATTATGGTTTACTTACTGGCTGGACTCTTTTCTGCTGCTTACCTGCTGTAGTGTCCAGGGAGTCGAGAAGCTCGTTCTTGAGTGCTTCAAGCTCCTCGCTGAGGTCGCGACGCACCTTCTCGGCCTTGGCGCGGGCCGCCTTCTCGGCCTCAAGATCCTCCTGGATCTCGGCGAGCTGCGATTCGAGTTCACGTTGCGCCTTCTGAGCGGTGGCCTTGCTGGCTGACTCCTCGTCGATACGCATCAGTGTCTGGGTGAGCTCCTCCTCGCGCTTCACCATCTGTGCCCTCATCTCTTCCACTTGGGTGCGTCGCTCGTTCAGCTGCTCCCTGAGATCCGCGACCTCGGTTTCGATCTTACGCTTGGTGCGGTCCGTCTCCTGGCGCTGCTGCTGATCCTTGTGCATGCGCTCTTCTAGCTCGGCGATGGTGGCCTCATGCTTGACCTTCAGTTTGGCCAGATGCTTGGCCTTCTCCTCCTCCTCGGCGAGCGTTTGCGAGAGATCGTTGGCCCGCTCTTCGAGCAGCTTCTTCTCCTTGAGTAACTTC